>NC_136807.1:63514407-63719407 GCF_951216825.1 Electrona antarctica
ATCTACATCTTTGCCATTTGAAATGGCTTTATATAATGTGTAGAAAAAGGATTAGTTTATTTTCTTTGCATGGCCGTTTTATAATCTGTAGATTGTGTCCTTGTGTGTCTGCAGATGCATGTTCTCTATCAACCCAGAGAAAGGCACCAAAGTAGAAAGCAAAAAATCACGACTAGTGTGAATCCTAATAGTCTACGTTGATCCAGTTTCTTTCGGACCATGACTGGCGGGATCGAATTCTGGCCACATGCACACGTTTTGGCCTCTCCAGCCTCTGTCAGGTGCCCACTTATTTTGGGAGCATTTAACATTAATTCATACCATCATTATAGGCCTACTAGTGTTTTCTCTTGCTGTTTTTGAAGCAAAATGATGTAGATGAGTAAAGGGCAAACATGCAGCCATAAACCTTCTCTGAAGCCCAAAACGTTTGAGAACCAGTGACCGAGATGTGTCATTTGGTTGTATTTTTCTGAGCCTGTATAGGGACTGCACTTCCCATTGCAGTCAGAACTGCAGCCTCACTCCCAATCTTCCGCCGTAGTCTGAAAACCCACCTCTTCAGACTCCACCATGGCCCGTAGCACTTGCCCTAGCCTAGCCCCTTAGATAGCACATTATGTAGACTTAGATAGTATTTTAAACAGACTTATAGCTTGTTATGTAGACAGCTCTAGAATTGCACTTTATGTAGTCATAGCACTTTATAGTACACATGTATAATATATTATATAGTATAGTATGTATAGTTTAAATAGATACTCCACTGTTACGTTCTTAGTTTACGCATGATTCATGATAACTACTTTTTATACATGTGATGTATGCCATGCTTTTTGTTATTGCTTAATGTAAATCGCTCTGGATTAAGAGCGTCTGCTAAATGCCTAAATTGTAAAATTGGACTAGTTATATTGTATTCAATTCATTTGAAGGGACTTCTGATGTGTGCAGCCATTCTGACACAAGTTTGCTCGAGTCTAGTCTATACCAACTGCATGCCACCATGTTCATTTCCTATAATAGAGTTTGAAGGTTTTATTTTATTTTTTACAAATTGAAGCATGGTTGGAATTGTTCCAAAGAACATGGGACGTTTAGGCTCTTTTTATTTGTGTTGTATTCTGTTTGATAGGTTGAGAAATGCTTAAAGATTGCACCTGGACTGTGGTCTTAGGTTAAGATGACTTGAGTAATAACATTGTTTGCAAGAGGTTAATCAGGGGGAAAGCAAAGACATGGGCGTCTATTAAGCAAGTCGAATAATATTACTAAACCCATGCGGTAATACAGATTTTGGCCTCGCTCTGCGCCCTTTGGTATTATGGAAGCCGTGTTGAACGCTCACTCATATGGCATACCACGTTCCTGAATATTTTAGCATTGGGGGAGTGTCCATATGTTAATTATTTCCGCTTTAATTATATTAATTCGCTTTAATTATATTAAGCCCCTTGACCTAAAAACACTCAGCGCATAACGATTCCACCTGGGTCTGACCACCTCTTAAATGCAAAAAGCACTGTTTGATTTTATAAAGAGCGGCTCTGAGCGCTGAAGTCTCAGAGCTCTTTGGTAAAACGTTGATATTTGAAATGGTCATTGTTCGCTCAATTCTCAACCTTTTTTAAAAATTAAAACATCTCCATAATCCTTGAAAAGTTTGCTTTCATACGCTGTATCACACCGAGTCAAGTCTTCTTCAATAAAATGCTACGAGCGAAGATCATGACATCGGGGCCGCAGCATTACGCAGCACGTAGGTGCCGGTGGCATTTCAACTCATTCCTTTGTCGTGACTCGGAAGAAATAAAATACAATAAACGTTATTTTACTGGTGTTTTTCAATAGAAACAAATAAAGAGCGTGTGTGTGCAACAGTGCATATACGTGCATGCACTAGGCTATATTTCCTCCTTGTCGGGATGGTGAGCTCTGCACAGCCCGTTTGTCTTTCATAAAAACGTTATTATAAACACGGTTCTCTCATTTCTCAACCGTTTTTTTAAATGTAAAAATCTCCATATTCCTTAGGAATCTTGCTTTCATTCGCTGTATGGTACATGGTTCTAATGTTATCGAATTAAACAATATCAAACAAACGTGTATGTTCGGGGGTTAGACGATTCTGGGAACATTACGCATGGATTGCCAATTTGCCAGCCATATGCTGCGTATCTACTCGCAGTTCCATTCCGATCTGAAAGGTATAGGTAGGTGCCATTTCAAAGGCTTAGTTATTCATTTATGAATCAAATGAACTAGAATAAAGACTTTTACAGCTGTTTTTCATGCTTAGAACAGAAACAAACTAGAAAAGGTGCCCTTCTGGGCACAGGTCTCCACCAGGAGGATAGGAGTGTGTGTGTGTGATGTTTGGCAAAATGTTTAGGAGCAATATAATAGTGTGTGTGTGTGTGTGTGTGTGTGTGTGTGTGTGTGTGTGTGTGTGTGTGTGTGTGTGATGCAGCTTGGCCTGTTGTAGCGCCACCATGAGGCTGATTTGACAACTGTCAAGTGGCATTTCTTCCAAAGCCTAGTGGGAATATGCATGCACAGTTTCACCACAATCGGACGCTGCGTTGAGTAGTTGTGGCGATTTGTACAAAACGGGTACAAAGCGGGCTACTCCTGAAAAGTTTAGAAGCCATACAATGAGGGTGGATTATGAGAAATCAAACAAACCTGTCTTGATCACATGACTATGGAGAGCATGTGTACCGATTTGCGTGAAATTTGGATAAAATCTGAAGGAGTAATATTAGAAAATGTGTTTTACATATGTCGGCCTCCTGGTGGTGCTATAAAGAGCAGATGTGGAAAAACTCCAGGCAAAGGTTTTTCCTTGGACTCTAGGGAGGTAAAAACACTTTTCGGCCAGTTATAGCGCCACCATGAGGCTGAGTTGAAAATGTTCATGTGGCATTTCTTCCTCTGCCTAGTGGGAATGTGCGTGCACAATTTTACGGAAATCACACAATGTGTTCATGATTTGCAGCATTTTGTTTGAAACTGAGCACTCCTGCGAACTTTGGAAGCCAATCTTAGCCAATCAGGATGGAGTCTGAGAAATCTGAAAGACCCGTTTCGTTGAATGGCTCTAGAGAGATTTGCGTGATGTTTGGACAAAATCTGTAGGTGTACGGTCCAAAAACTTTTGCACAAAGCGGCCTCCTGGTGGTGCTATAACAGGCCGCTCTGGAAATTTTGGGGCAGAGGTTCATCGTTGATATCCAGGGAGTGTGTGTGCAAAATTTGGCATCGACCGGGTTAACAGTGCCAGAGATTAGCTGTTCACAGACGGAAGGACGGACACACACACACACGGACACACGGACGGACGGACGGAGTGCAAAACATACTCTCTCCCCATGCCTTCGGCCTGGTGGAGACAATGAAGTGATGATGTCTTCCAATGACTTTCCAATTAATACTGCAAGTTACTTAACAAAATAGTATGCACATCATGGCTGTGACAGCTTGTGGGTCTGTTCTTTTGAGGCATAACGGTGACAGCATGCAGTGCAATAGGAATAATTAACCCAAATGTGACAAAGTCATGCCATGTCTATGGTGCCAGCCTGCAGAAATGTAATACCACTGCAGAAAAGGGCGCATTCCGTATGTGACATCAGCTGACTGGTAGAGAGAATAGTACGGACATGTTGATTGGGTACGCCTCAAACACTCCTTAAACACTCCCATGACTAATTCAAGGCCGTTTTGCGAACGCCACGGGGTGTCGAAAGCGCTTCTTACCATGCCCATAATTGTAATATGACATTATTCTTCCTTCTCTAAAACACTCTGGACAACGCTCCACACATCTCAGACTCTTCTCCCTTCCCTAAAACATCCAGGACAATGCTCCACACGTCCCAGACTCTTCTCCCTTCCCTAAAACACCCTGGACAATGCTCCACACGTCCCAGACTCTTCTCCCTTCTCTAAAACACCCTGGACAACGCTCCACACGTCCCAGACTCTTCCTCCTTCTCTAAAACACACTGGACAACGCTCCACACGTTCCAGACTCTTCTCCCTTCCCTAAAACATCCAGGGCAACACTCCACACGTCCCAGACTCTTGTCCCTTCTCTAAAACACTCTGGACAACGCTCCACACATCCCAGACTCTTCTCCCTACGCTAAAACATCCAGGGCAACACTCCACACGTCCCAGACTCTTGTCCCTTTGTAACGGTCAGATATTACTATCACTGTTACCATTATTTAAATTACGAGTTATGAATGATCTCCTCTTAGGATACAACTGATAAAGTGGAATGCAATGAAACATGGCCTAAATAAGCAGCAGCAAACACAGTCAGAAGCAAAGCTCACGTTAACCTTTTATCTCATCATGGAATCAACAGTACAGTTATGCAGACAGGTTACACAGCGAGTTGAATGAATGAATGGATGAACCGAATGTCCGTGTGTGCGTGTCTCACACACGCACGCCCGCGCGTATTGTTTAGTATAGTTCCGTGAGTGTTTCCAAACAAGTAGTAAAGTAGTAAATAAAGTAAGTAAGTCCCCGTAGTGTGGTAATCCAGCTGAATGTATTCCAAAGGAAGAGGAAGAACGACACCTCGGATCCTCGCGGGACGAAGAAATACATAAATAAATAAAATACGAACGATCTCACCAATTAGAAGAATGTCTCGACTCGAGCGGCCTCTTCATATAGTGAGCGCAATCGTTCTGGTAGCTATAGCTTAAAGAGATGTTTTGGACTTAGAGAACAAACATGTCCAGGTCCCTCGTAGACTCCCTGTTTCCTTGTTTGTCTGTCTCTCTCCCAGGTCTCTCTGACAGCCGGTAACCTCTGCCTACTTTATGGGCGTCAGTCCAACTCCAGACCCGTGTCAATCAAAATACATCAAATCATAAACATAGGTCCTCATTCACAACGGCGTTTACGCTCATACCGTTACGTAACGTGAGCGGAGCATGAGCGGACAGGCATTTACGTGGATTCCCACATTACGTGGGAATTCATGAACTTGAACGTGAACTTGACGGTGTCGTTGGATGGTCGGAATCTCCGCTAAAAGCTGCGCCACCTTAGAGGGTAGTGTACGGCTTGCGTAGATTTATTCTGAAGGCTTTAGTCTTCATGCTGAATCAATTAAAAGTCCCCAAACCTCAGATACATGCATTCTAGAGGCATATTGGTCAAGTTAACCTATGATCCTATACAGAAACTGCCCCGCAAGCTCGACACCTTTTTATTTATTTATTAGGATATTTCTAGCATGCTCACTCTCAGAAGCCTCTCTCAAAATAAAAATAAAATAAAAAATGTGCCGCTAATCAGGACCAGCTTGTTCTAAGTGATCAATGGCACTATATAAGGACCCCGGGGAGCAGCATAAAACCTGTGTGAACAATCAACAATATGGCTGATTTATTGCTGCTAGATTATTTGGCCAACCGAGCTATGCGGAGAGAACGCATCTTCAGAGACCGGGCAAATTGTTTTGAGGAGGATGACGAGTGGCTACGGTGCCGTTTTCGGTTGCCAAGGCACTGTTTGGTCGAGCTGTGCGATGCACTGGAGCCAGAGCTGACCAGACAAACAAACAGGTACGGAAAATGGTTTCAATTGAATTATTTTGCAGCAGTTATTTGTTTACAATGCATTATATAAAATAAATTAAGCCTGTTGCCGTTATTAATTATTATTATTATTATTATAGGTCACATCCCATCCCTGCACATGTGCAGGTTTTCTGCACGCTAAGATTCCTGGCCACTGGATCCTTTCAACGATTAGTAGCCGATAGATCCGGGATCTCTCAGTCATCCCTCAGCCGCACGCTCCCCAAGGTGCTGGATGGCATCATCCGCCATATGGTTCCAAAATACATTTCATTCCCCTACAATGCTGAACAACAGCGACCAATAAAACAGGACTTCCATTTCACTGCAGGATTTCCCAACGTCATCGGGGCAATAGACTGTACCCATGTGCGCATCAGGGCACCTGTGGAACCATACCCATTTTTAAATAGAAAAGGCTACCATTCCATCAACGTGCAGTTGATTTGTGACGCACAAATGATTATTTTAAATGCAGTTGCCCATTGGGGGGGCGGCAGCCATGACTCCTTCATCCTGCAAAACAGCAGTGTGGGCATGCGTCTCGCACAGGGGGCTGCTGGAGACGCATGGCTCATTGGTGAGTGTTTTTTCAATTGTATATATTTAGTGCCATTCCCCCTCACTTGGCTCATGGACATTAAATTGACAGAATTGTATGGCTAACCATATCTATCTCTATAACAGGTGATAAAGGATATGCCGTGGCAACATGGCTCATGACGCCACTGTTCACGCCCGAGACCCAACAAGAGAGGGCATATAATGACTGCCATGTCAGAACACGTGCAGTTGTGGAGCGTGCCATTGGGAGGCTGAAGGTCCGTTGGCTATGCCTGGACACGGCAGGAGGGACGATAAGGTATTTTTCAAAAAACACACACACACACACACACACACACACACACACACACACACACACACACACACACACACACACACACACACACACACACATTAGACCATCATGAGCTGAAAACGGTAGGCATTAAGGCATGCTATAACAGAACAGGTTTTGTTCAGTCTATTAATTTGTTCCCATCTATAGGTTTGCAAGATCACGATGGCCTGCTCCGCGCTCCACAACATCGCCGAACGGCATGGTGTGCCCCTTCCAGAGGGACTGGCACTGCCCCCACCTGCAGACATGCCGGTGGACCCACCCATTGGCGCAGAGGCCAACAGGCCAGGACTGGCCCTGCGCCGACAACTGATCGCTCGTTTTTGAAGTAAGGATGAATATAGTTTAATTTAATTTATCATTTTACTTTACGTTTTTCGACCCTCTAATTCAGTTAGTTTTAAATAGTTTAGCGGATTTGATATAGCCAGTTTGTTTCTTGATCACATGGTAATAGTTACACAATACAGTTTCATATCGGTTGTTTTCACTTTTTTTTCCCCTTCAGTTTGTTACTTCGTTAGTTTTAGTTAACTATATAATAACCTTGAAGAATAGACACATGAAGCAAATTCAACATTTCGTTTAATGAATTTATTCATTTCTCCTGGCAGTGGCTATGGATTCGAGGGCTGTGGCGATCCTGCCCAGAATCCCCACACCCTCCTCCATGACAGACGCGACCCTCTCCACCGCCCTCAGCAAATGCCCCTGGTTCTGCAAGACCTCGGCTGATACAACTTCCACCCGGGCGTCCCGGTCAGCCACGGGGGCAGGCTCCGAGGCTCGCCTAACTCTGGTTCTTGCAGAACCAGGAGCAGAAGCCGAGGTAGAGGGCACCTCGTCGTTGTCTGGTGGAGGCCTGCGAGCAGCAGGGGCAGAGCCGGCGGTGGTGGTGGAGCACTGAGCCCGAGGCTGAGCGGATGGCCCTGCAGACGAGGCCTGGGAGGTGGTGGTGGTGGTCGAGGACAGCGCGCGGCACCGAGCTGCCTGCGAGGTGGTGGAGGCACTGGAGCGCCGCGAGGACGCGGACGCCACGGAAGCAGCATCATCTGTTAAAAAAAAATGAAGATTATCATTTGATGTGCCTTTTTCCCCCATTAAAAATCAGTTACAATTATTTATTGTGCCTTTTTCCTTATTTAACAACATCGTATATTTTATCTACATTTAGTTATTGAGCAATGCTGCTTGAATCGAGTGTGTGTAGCCTGTGTTGTGCTCAATATCAAAGGAGAAGCAGGACAGTTCATGTCTATAATGTGTTGATTAAATGCAAGCCTATAGGCCTAATAGTTTAAATACCATCAGATGCGTCCAGCTGGAGGTCTAAATCCAGCGCATCGGTGTCCATCCCCACCGCGCCTTCTATGCCGTACAACGACACCTCTCTTATAAGAATTGTGTATTGTTTAATGTAGGCATATAGAAAAGAAACAACAATCATGCACAAATGTAACGGTATATGGATATAAAAAAGTAGACTGGTACCAATTATGGCACGGATTCGCTCGTCCATGGGCGAAGGTGGTGGTGCGTCGCCCGCCCCCCCCCCCCCCCCCCCCCCCCCGGTAGCACTCATGGATTGGCGCTGCCTGGTCAGCCTCCTCTTGCAATCCAGTTTGAAATCGCTCCATTTTTTTTAACCTCCTTCGCTGTCCTTTAATAGATTGAATAATAAACAGTGTCGGTTTGTAAATAAGCCTAGGCCTACGATAATACAATGGTGCAAATGATATACATAAAAGCCCTATAGGCCTTGTTTGTGGTCCATGCGTGTATCAAATTAATAGAACGGGCTGTAGGCCTATATTCATATTTCATACCTCTCCACAGCACTGACGGAGTTCACTTGCTGGGTGATTTCTTTCCAACAATCGGATTTGTTAAAATTGGTGAAGCCACTGCTCACACTGCAAAATAATATATTTTTGTGGCGTTCTACGCCGTCTAACATTACCTCAATTTCGACAAAGCTGTAATTTCGTTTCTTTATTCTCGCCGCCATGGTGATCTCACAAACTGCTGAGTCATGCTTGAGGCCTTTTATGGTGTGAAATGGGGCGTGGATCAATGCAAATGAAGTTATCCGGTGATTTTCCGATCATTTGGCACCCGCTCGCATTCACCTGCGTACCTGTGGTACACACCGCTCTTTGAATTGCACGGCAAAACAACGTTGCGTGATCGGACGGAATTTCCCGCATCTGTTTACGCTTCCGTTACGCTTCCGTTACACTCTGGCATATTTCTCCTTTGTGAATGAGGACCATAGTCTTTAAAACCCCCCAAATAATAACAAAATCACAACGTAGACAGCACAGAATATATAGGACCTTACCCTTGACAGATGGCGTTATTAGAAATATTAAATAATACAACATAACCTTTTAAATGTTGATATTAAAAATAAATCATATATAACTTGTGTGGCAGTTGCTACACCTTCTCTAAAACACTCTGGACAACACTCCACACGTCCCAGACTCTTCTCCCTACCCTAAAACATCCAGGACAACGCTCTACAAGACCCAGCCCGCAACAGCCCTGCCAATCGGGCTCAGCCCTATTGGCACGACAGGTTGTGCATTGTTCTGGCGAGTGGGAGCCCCGGGTTCAATCCCCGCTCCTGCTTAATGCTACATAGACATAGCACTCTATAGTGTACTTATAGTTTAATTGTACAGATATTGTGCTGTTAGACAGATGTTAGCTTAATTTAATATAGCTAGGGTTGGTAGCTAGGGTTGGTTTGGCCATGGTGAAATAGCTAAAAGCATTGGCCACGCCTCAAGGTCTCAAGTTAAGTCATAAGACTTGCTACTTAACGCAAAAGAGCCCCATGACAATTTCTATGTATTTGATGTCCTAAATACTAGTGGTGGAAAACGTACTCAATTGTTTTACTTAAGTAAAAGTACCAATACTGCAATTTAGAACTACTTTGTTACAAGTAAAAGTACGGAATTGAAAATATACTTGAGTAAAAGTACAAAAGTATTGGCGAACACAAGTGTGTGCAAGTGTCCACTGTGTGCAAAGATCTTCAATGCGAGGCCAGACGTATATGTCAATGTTTTCATTTCTGAGATGGTTCAACAGTTCAGGAGTCACATGTTGAAAGAAGAATATGAAGCAAAGACAGAGGCTGAAATCCAGCAGATGATCCAGGAGAGACGAGTGAAGATTCAGGAGGTCAAACACTCAGTAGAGCTCAGCAGGAAAGATGCAGATACAGGCATAGCCGTCAGTGTGCAGGTCTTCACTGCTCTGATCAGCTGTATTGAGAGAAGCCACGCTGAGCTCATTGATGTGATTGAAGAGAAGCAGAAAACAACAGAGAAACAGGCTGAAGGCTTAATTGAAGATCTGCAACAGGAAGTCACCCAGTTAGAGACGAGAAGCTCTGAGCTAAAACAGCTTTCACACTATGAAGACCACCTCCACCTCCTCCAGTGGAAACTTCAGAAGGCCATTTTCTCTGAATGTAATTTCTTCTCCGGAACACATAGCTGTAGTTAACAAAACTATTTGTTTTATTTTAGATTTTGAAGTTGATTATCTTTGGCCCATGAAGCTTTCAGAAGGTTCTCCTTCCATGACCATCATCATCCACCATCATTCCATCGTCTCACAATTTGTTTTTACATCTGAAATATTTTCCAAATATGAATTTAAGCACATGCTACTTCTGTCACATTTTACTTCAGTCATGCGAGTGTTATCATGTATTCATTATGATACATGTGTATAAAAAAGCAAAGAGTTTAACCCAGGGGTGGGCAACTTTGACAATGGCCACTATATTTCCACACAAACTCCAGAGGGCCACAATACTGTCGTAGCAAAAATAGTCGATCTACAAGCTCAAAACGTGTCGCAGTGCGACACATTTTGAGCTTGTAGATCATCTATTTTTGTTATATTTGAATTGAAATCCTGCTATTTTTTAATTGGAATCCTGATGCCATATTACTGCTCAGTAATAATGACTTCCCTTCTGTTGGCAGAGAGAGAGAGAGAGAGAGAGAGAGAGAGAGGTGTGGTCTATTCTAAGCAGAGTAGGTATGCTGTGTACACATCATTTTAAAAACAGGAGCATTCACTACGAACTGAGTTCTGCCATCGGGAGCATAGACTGCCTCTGCAAGCAAATCAACAATTCTAACGCGTAACATTCTGAAAATGTGTGCGTACGTCTGTCTGTGTGCGCTTGCATGTGTGTGCGTGTGCGCTTGTGCGTGTGTGCGTGTGTGTGTGCATGTGTTTGTGTGTGTGTGTGTGTGTGTGTGTGTGTGTGTGTGTGTGTGTGTGTGTGTGTGTGTGTGTGTGTGTGTGCATGCACGTGTTCGGTCTTGTCTTATTCATGGCCTGTATGCGAGTACCTGTGGACTGTTGCAGCCTTCTATCCCCAGGCTGGCTCATGCCTCTTTTACACGGTGACCATCTCCAGATAAAACGGCAAAGTCCTGTTGCGTTCTCATTTTTTATTGACCCTTTACACGAGAACGCACACTTTATGAAAACGCTATAATATCGCTAGGTGGCGGTAACGGGCTGCCAAATAGACCAGTCACCCACGTTACGTACAAGAAGAAGAGCCAGCTCCCCCTTCACGCAACCCTATCGGGGTTTTGCTTCCAGAACACAACGTGGTTGTGGCCGTCGCTCGCTGCCTGCTTTCTATAACGCATCGAGGTGACAGACAGGCTGACAGACAGCCCATAGCATGCAGGCAGAGCGCGCCACGGGATGGTTATATATTTTATAATACATTAGGCTACATAAACGCTGCTGCCGCCTATCGCAAGGCATTTTATTTACATCATGGTTTTACATTCACCATCGCTGATGAGCAGCGCTTTGTAGGCGAGGAGGGAGGTTTGTTCAGGAACTCCATATGGCTCTGCATCAATGTAATAAATATGCGCTGTGAGCCAACGTGAGCCATGATGTCATAAGTTTTGCGGATTCACCGTTTTGCCTGTTTATATGGAGAACATAGGAAACAGCGTTCTCAAAGATTTCCACTCTGGGAGGTGGTTTCACTTTGTTGCGTTTTCACCTCCTGAAAACACAGTTCTCGTCTAAACCAGCAAACGATACTTTATTTTGCCGTTTTCTATGAACACCATTCTCGTGTAAAGACCACCTCTACTCAGTCTCTCTGCTAGCTCTGAATCCTCTAACATTCTGTTTTCACACTGTTTGCTTCACTTTCTCTTTCTCTTCACTTTCTCTCTCTCTCTCTCTGCCAGTGTTACATTATCCTGCCCCTGGCCTCCACCTTCCTTCCTTCCTTCCTTTGCCCTCACCATCCCCCGGCCAGCCGTGTGTTCTCCAGCCAGAAAATGTTTTCCCTGCTCGCTTATCGTCTCCTCAAACGGCTGTCCTCGAAACAACCCCACCCCTCAATTCGTATCCACTTCCTCTCCTCTGTATACCTTCTTAACAAAGGCTTTTTGTGGCGGAGACTATATTCACACAGAACTAAGTTATGGTTCACCCATTGAACCCCATATAGATATAGCAGTGTTTTGTTTTCGTTTCGTGAGTGCAAGTCCAGCTAAGGGTGCCTCCGAATACTTCGATGACATCTTGTACTTCTCAGGGACATGACTCTCTACACACATGACACAGCCAGTATAATGTACAATGTAGGCATTTAGCAGACACTCTTAAATCCTTTTACAGTAAGCAAGAACAACACATGGTAATACATCACATACATAGAAATAGAACAACACATGGTAATACATCAAATACATAGAAACAGAACAACACGTGGTAATACATCACATACAGAAACAGAACAACACATGGTAATACATCACATACATACAGTGGCGGAAGGTTCCTATAACGGCAGTGGGTGCCCCGCCCCCCCAGCCATCCAGCCACCCCCCGCCCCGCCCCCCCAGCCAGCCACTTTATTTACAGTTTGCTAATAAATACAGTGGTGCGCGCTTTCAGTTCACAACGATTAATTGAACACATTTAATTGTTTCAGCATCTTGTTTCAACATTTCAGCATGATCAATGACAGTAAATAATTAAATTGTTTCAGCCATAAGCGCGGGTGGATTTTACCTTTATCTAGGTGGGACGACGACGACGACGACGCAGCTTTATTTATTTATTTCCCCCAGATGGTCTAACAATGTCATGATTTGACCAATTTATTGCCAATCTCGTACACCATTGCTCACGAAAGCAAGATCCTTGACCCAATTACAGCCACTGCATCTTACCTTTTAATTCAAGTAAAAGTAGTCTGAGGAAAAGGAACAGTTCTGTTCCCCGGACATTGTTTTGGGATATTTTGGCTGAGATGGCTCTGTTAGTCAAGTCTCAAGTCAGTGTGGAGATTACCCGGCGGTGTTGCTGCCCCTCCCCTCCCGGCTCATGGCTCTTTACAGACGGGCCGACGGTACACAGACAGCAGCCTCTCCGCTGACCGTTGTGTTGCTTGACGGAGTATGAATGAACCGTGCGGTCACTGGAACAAAGCCACCGTATTAGCATTTGAATACCTGTTCTGTGAACACCGTAAAGGTGTGTGCCTACGTGACAAAATTACCATGGGGGGAGGGGATCTTCAGCCTTAATCTCAGTGGGTGCTATTTGGCTTATTGTTTTGTCAGTGGGTGCTTGCTTGTGCCCTCAAGCACTCCCGAAGTTGACGCCGTTGCATACATAGAAATAGAACAACACGTGGTAATACATCAAATACATAGAAATAGTCATCATGGATCATAAGTAAGCTGAGAACCTAACATCCGTCTAACAGTAGAATAGAATATGCTATCTAAATTACTTACACAAATGAATAAGCCCATTGTTAATAACAGTGACAAGGACCGTGTGTGTCACTGTTATTCACTGTTACCCCTTTTTTGGGGGGGCCCTGAGCTTGAGCCTCTTTGCGGTCACGCGGACGCTCAAGCTCAGGGGCCCCCCTAGCTCAGGGGTCCCTGGGCCTGGGCCCAACCGGCCCGTTGGATAATCCTCCCCTGATGTACCCAATGAGACACAGCCAACCAGACCTTTCTAAAACCATGAGTCCTGCTGATGTAAAAAGCGTAACACAGGCAGGAGGATATCTGTGGGGGATAAACGGAGAATACTTCTGAAGGTGAGCACGAGGCAACTACCACAGGAATAAAAGCAGGATTTAGACGGCGGATTAACTCGCTCAGGACGGGAACGCCTTTTGGTGTTTTAAGCAGTTTGTTATTACTATAGCTATTGAAAAATAGGATCTACAAGCTCATAGCGCGGCACCGAGTGCCGAGCTTGTAGATCTGCTTTTTTAGAAAAATTCATGAAAATGTGGTGTAAATCTTTGAATATAGTTATATTCTTTCAGAGCGAACGATTTTAACTCAAATCTTTGCTTCTGGGTGGGTCCCTGGAACAACATATTTTCAGATGGGGGTAATACAGCTAATTCTGGGGGTCCTTGACATGAAACAGGTTGAGCACCACTGACACAGAAACATAGTGTTTCTCAGAAAACTGTCATGATTTGGAAGACATTTGTAGAATCTGGTCTCAGGTCTAAATGGGTTAATTTGCTCGTTCCCGGGAGGAGCACGCCTCAAACGGTGCTGAGTGCAGATTCACTTGCCCACTTGATGGAGACCCAGCGAGCGAGTGCTAATGCCGTACTTAAGGCCTTTAGATCTGTTTAGCTCCGTGAGATAAAAAGGGGAGCAAGAAACAGACAATCCAATAATATATATATATATATATATATATATACCACATGAGAGAGACGAGGACTTTGAAGACAGGTATAGCTCGTGGCCGCGGCCGCTTAACGTATCAGCACCCTTGACGAACCAGGGCCACCGAATTAAGGATGCCTTTGCCCTCTGCTTTCCGCCTCAACACCAACGTGGCACGCTGCTGAATAAACCTTTATGTTAGAGAAGGCTCAGGCCTCGTCTGTCTGGTCCTGGAAACAAGGCAAGTTTATTTGCACAGCACGACACATTTCAACAAGGTAATTCAATGCATAAAACGCTAAGCATGAAGACATTAAGACACCGAGTATTAAAGAGACTTGCGGAAGAAACAAATTAGTAAAAGGACAAACCTGAGAATAGGAGCACCTGTTCTTGAACACATGCCACTTATAATGGTCAAATTGTCATGGCTAATTACTGGTAGTTATTGATCTGAGGCCATGTCTGTATCTTTGACTCAGGACTAGGTCTCCACTGGTCAACAGATCAACTGCCTGAGGCAATGTCTGTGTATCTTTGATGCAGGACTAGGTCTCCACTGGTCAGCGGTAAACTTATAATACTTTCACAAAGTATATGACAGAAGTATAGGAGTAGTTTTTTGCCTCAGCAAAATGTCAGCTGCGTAGTTGCTTTTCCAGCCATGCTATTAACTTTGCTATCACGACTCTGTGAATCTCTGGAAATGGAGGACACAAACATTTCAGGTGCTAATTAACACTTTGATTGCTACAGAATCTCCCCAGGCCTATTTTGATGTTGCTACCGTTTAACATTGCACAAAGGCCCACAGCAAAATGTTCTCTTATAGCGAGAATCACACGCATACATCAAAAGAAAGCTGAACTTGTCCACTTCAATTTAAAAAATACATTTTGATTTTACCATTTTCCATTCTGGAGATATTTACCTTTTTGCAACACCTGCTTTTGCCTGGAAGTGGTTATCTTGAACAGCGAGCAGAGTTATGGATGGTTTAAAGTCAGAGAAATGAAAGGCAGATATAAAAATGAACACAATAAATATCCTATACATCCTATACACCGAATGAAAGCCCTGAATGTGTACTTTTACAAGGAAAACAGTACACATTGATCCCATCTACAGTTTGACAGTAATTGGTTATTGAATGCAGCTTGTGCCCACCAGATAACTTCAGAGAAGACATGGACGTGAACTCCTCAATATTCACAAAATAAGGCCTATAGCGACATATAAATACTATATACCGTATGAAACAGAAGACTCTCTGCTTTCATAAGGAAAAAAAAATCACACCCGTGTGAACTGAGTGGTGTAAGGTTTTATATAGCATGATCAGCTGTGGTCTGACGTAATGTCAGATGTGAGGTATTATATAAGGTAAGGTATTATATAGCCTGATCAGCTCTGATCTGACGTAATTAAATCACACCCGGGTGAACTGGATGACCGTAGCAACCGTGGTCATTTTTTCTGCACAAAAAAAGCCAGTTGTGAAATCACATCCGGGTGTGATTTCATTACAATTATTTTTTGAACATAGCAACCATGCTCATTTTTTTCTGCACACAAAAGCCAGTTGTAGGAGTGGTTTACACCACTCAAAAATTCTACTGTAATAATACAAAATCACACCCCTGTGAAGTGAGCGGTGCAACTCTACTTCTCTACTTATTCACTACAGCTCGCTATATACGGACTGAGACAGAAAGTCATGTAAACCTTTTATTTACAGTTTGGTCTGTAAACTTCTACTGTAATAATAAAAATCACACCCCTGTGAAGTGAGCGGTGCAACTCTGTTCTCTACTTATTCACTACAGCTCGCTATATACGGACTGAGGCAGAAAGTCATGTAAAGCTTTTATTTACAGTTTGGTTTGTAAACTTCTACTGTAATAATAAAAATCACACCCCTGTGAAGTGAGCGGTGCACCTGTTCTCTACAGTTGTGCGGTGCAACTTTCATTCGGTGTATAGGATGTATAGCATATTTATTGTGTTTATTTTTATATCTGCCTGTCAATGTCTGACTATAAACCTTCATAACTCTGCTTTCTTAGATGAGGATGATGATGATGATCGCCTCGCCTCGCCTAATCTATCTCACTGCTTTCATTGTCTTGATCGCAGTAACATTGGGGGGGGGGGGTCATGGGCACATTGGGCAGCAAAAGTCTTGATCCGTACGGCTATAAAAAGTCCCATTCCACCGTTCGGTTCAGAACTATAGTATAACGGTGAGACGCGTTGTCATCATCAGCTGATTTTGTTTTTCAAGCTAGTATAGGGGAACATGCCTGGGCATGCAGCTTGGGAGCGATGGGAAAAAAAAAGCTTCACCGGGAGTGTCCAGAGAGGTGCTAAGCCCGACAAGGAAAAAATGACTTCCACAGATCACACCACCACGGTTTAGGACGCGGAAAAGTTTGTTATACATTACACCCGGGTCGATTACGTCCCCGACGCGTTCATTGTGGTCTTATCACTACAATTATAATGAATAAAAAAGCGTTACAATCACACGTCCGAGCGATCTCCGATTATGACGGCTCTGCATGGCGATACGTGATCCACCAACGGAACACTGTCTGTTGTCGTGGCGGCCCCTCGATACTGTGGTTCGTTTGTTAGTTCGTAGTATTGTAGGCTCGGGGATCGTTTGGTCGCTACAGTATGAAGAAGGAAACATGCATCTGTCCATGTGATGTGTGTTGCAGACGTTATGCAATGCCGATCCGGTGCATATGTGTTTAGGCAGCGTTCCGTTCATCATGTTTTTTTCCGAGAGACAGAGCCCCCATCTCGCAAGATCCTCCTCCTGGAGAAACAGGAGGGGAGGGGGGAATCGAGTATTATAGTGTTGGGTGAAATGTCAGAGGTGGAGGAAAGCCTGGTGAGGCGAGGTTAGGTGAAATTTGATTATTCTATTCACACACCGACTAGATTATGGGAGCGTCCATTTTACCCTGGCTTCTACACGTAAAGCGGCCCGCCCTCCTGTTTTCAGGAGGGGAGGGTTTTTTTTTTGTTTGTTTTTTTGATCACGTGAGCGGGACTAAGCAGCAATGACAGGGGGATGGTTCTTCATTGTCCGGGTGGGTAAAAAGATGAATGAAAGTATTCTATAAAAAAGTGATTAAAACGTATGGATACGTGGTTAGCACCGGACGTTGGATTAATTAATAACGTACGGATACGTTGTTCGCGTTCGCTGTGTTAAGAAGCTCTGTTGTTTCAGGCCTGACAACGTAGATTAAAATAAAATCACACCCGTGTGAACTGAGTGGTGTAAGGTTTTATATAGCATGATCAGCTGTGGTCTGACGTAATGTCTGACGTAATGAAATAAGGTAAGGTATTATGTAGCCTGATCAGCTCTGATCTGACGTAATGAAATCACACCCGGATGTGATTTCACAACTGGCTTTTTCTGTGCAGAGAAAATGACCATGGTTGCTACGGTCATCCAGTTCACCCGGGTGTGATTTAATTACGTCAGAAATTATTTTGAACATAGCAACCGTGCTCATTTTTTTCTGCACACAAAAGCCAGTTGTAGGAGTGGTTTACACCACTCAAAAAGGGGAAAAGGAAAAAAAGGTCCATATATGGGCATTCCCAGATGATGACCTAATACAATCCCTGTTATGTCCATATATGTAGATCCCTGAGCCCATATGCGAGTCAAATGCAAATGAACCAAGTTGGTACAACACATGCATCTCCATATGTGGAGCCGACTATCATCACCTGGATCTCCAAGATCACGACACTGACCTCATCAAACCCTGGATAGCCATGCATGCTTTGACATACTAGATCTGTATGGAGCCGGCCAGCTCTCTCTACAAGAGAGAGACTTTAAAGGTATATCCAGTGATTTCGCTTAATTCAAATATCACTTATTTTTTTGTTTTGTTGTGATAATCCTCCGTACTATAGAGTGTGCTATAAGGATTTCCTCCCTGTCCCCAGTTAACCCCTGGGGGTCAGAAAACCTTAGGTTTCGTTTTTGGCTAGTTGGCACAGCCTTCATCCAATCAGGATAGAGAGGGGCCTTCTGCCAATCATGATCGAGCGGGGGCGGGCCTTGGTGTGTGTGCTGTTGGCCTGTCGCGTGTCCCCCCACTGTAGTGCGTGCATGTGCACATCTTGTCACCGGGGCGGACCAGGGGGTTTTCCAAATCACCCAAATCACTGAATTTTCCTTTAAGAGAAGTTTAAGTCTTTAATCACTTTGATGTTGTCTGTTTAAAGCCACAGTAGTTATGGCTCCAGGTGACACATTTTGAACGTAGTAATGCTCCGCAACTACAGACTAAAGACAATACATATTTTCATGGGGAAAAAAAGAATATCGTGTGAGACTCGTGACCTCAGTTCTTGTGGAGGAAAATGGAGATTCACATTTTGAGCCATAACGGTGCAGCAAAAGCACCACATCAGTGGATCATTTTAAAAACAGGAGCTCGGCTTCACTCCAAACTGAGTTCCTGAAAGAGGCTGTAGTGCCATGAGGAGTATAGAGACCGCCTCCTTCTCAGCAAGCAAGCCCCAGGTGGGTGTGCGTGGGTGTGTGTGCGTGCATGTGCACGCGCGCATATGTGTGCGTGCTGTCAGTGCGTGCGTGCGTGCGTGCGTGCATGCGTGAGTGTGCGTGTGCATGTGAGAGAGAGGGTGCTTTCAATTTCCTTCCTGCTCGTGCATGTGAGCGTAAAGTGCTCTGCAGTCTGGACCCATCTCTTCATGCAGGTTCATAATTTACTAAATTGCCTCCGTTTATTTGCAATGAAGCAAAGCGGCGCGCAGTGAATCCCATCCCCAGGTGTTTCTGGAACTAAGATGAGAGAACATTATTACTCCACTTTCAGCTTCACTATGTTGGCTCCCGGTTTGTTTTTAGGATTGATTTTACATGTATGTTACGTGTCTCTTATTGCCCTTGACGCTATTGACGTAATGAATAAAAACATCCCCCACTACCCTTGACGTAATTTACGTAATTGTTTTATTCCCTATAATCGGGGGCTTTATGTAGCATAATGTAGCAACTTTTGGCTAGTTTGGCTAACAGCCGATGTAATTACCTAAAACCGGACAAAATCTGCATGTGCGCGAATGCGATATAGTGTGTATATCCCAGATTTTCTATTGGCATTACAATTATGAATTAAAAACTATGAACAGTGCAGGTAGAAGGCACAATCCACTGTTAATTAGGGTGTTTTAAGCTCTCAATGGTCTTACCTTACCTCCCATACCTATTGATAGAAATACAATGTGCGAACACAGCAGCAAGATTTGTGAACTGTTGCGATTAAAGAAGGTTGGATGGAATACAACCACCCTAAGGACTACTATCTGTACCCAGTAGGCCTACTGCACATTGTAATGGAATTATTAGAATGCCAAATAGATCGATACATATATATACATTATTGTGTATTGATCTATTCCATTAAGTCCCTTCCTTCACCAATGCTTAAGTCTAATTCATGCAGCTGTCAATCTGACAGCTGTCATCTCCAAGTCACTGTCGACAAGGAGGTCTCCAAGCCAGTATACCAAGCATGTGTCTTTCCTGTCTGTCAGTTAAGGTGTCACTAATAGTGTGTTGTCCTCGCAATAGAACAGATTAGAATAAGTTTGTTTCCTGCTCATTACACCTTAACTTCCCCACGCCAAAACAACCACTAACGACAGCTGTCAATAATGACAGCTGTAGTTCCCATGTTCACTTACTAATAGCTCTCATACATGTATTTGTGTAAATATCCCATTTAGAGTAGTCTTCCTGTCAATCTAACAGCTGACTTGACTCCTCCATGCTGTCAGCAAAGGTATACTTATTTGTGTGCGCAGATCCTTATATGAACATTTTGTATAGCATCTCTGTTAAGACAAGAAAGGAGACTGAGACTGTAAGCAAACAGCATGAAAGGAGATGAGTGAGACCACCTGTTATTATCTGTCTATTTCCCTGTCGTATATTGAGACGTGCTTGAGAATAAAAGGGGTTGTATGTCATTGATGAGGGGAGCTGTGGGAGAGTGCGGTTGGACTGTTAACCATTCTGCTGTACTGAGATGATCGGAACGATGAATAAAGAACGATGATGACGATATGCCTGACTCCTTGCCGCTGTGTTGTGCCTTCACCTCTGTCTGCTGATCGCCAATGATGAGACACCATAATCTTCCCTTAACAAATGACGCGGTGACCAGGGCCAATATCTCGTCTTCACCATAGATGAGTACTTGGTAAAAAAACCCCGACAATTTTAAAGATGGGGGCAAAGCAGAGCCGAAAGAGACTTCGACAAGAAATGAGCGACGCACAGCAAAGAGAGATGGTACTTCAACACCAACTAGAGGACCAGAAGAAACTAATGGACGACGCACAGTCACATGTAACTCTACTACAACAGAAACTTGAAACCGCGGTAATGCAGCTCACAGGCCTACACGCCAACTACACTTTGCACGCCAAAACAACCATCGACCAGGACCAAGCCAACACAACCGACGACCAAGCCAACACCGTTCCTGTCAACGAAGAAGACCAGAACAGCTACTACAACGACCAAAGGAGAGACACACGACTACATGTGTCCCTACCAAATGACAGCTACTACAACGACCACATCAACCACATTCAGAACAGAGACTTTCAAATGACCAAACCGACGGAACCAAGAATAACCAATCTACTGGGTGGCTTCGAGGCACTGTCACTTGATGTGCCAGACTACATCGAGCCTACCCCAAGACCAACAGCCAGGACACCACATCAAGTAATCACCAGACCACCCGTCTGGGCTGCAAGACAACACCCACAACCTTGGGGAGCCTGGCATAGCCAGCCGGGCAACCCAAGGCCGTACCACAGCCAGCGAGTTAGACGACCAGTACCACCATCATACTGGCATGCCCGAGCCAGGGTTGACGCTGCCAGAGGACCACCAGGACCACCAGGATGGCAGGCCCAGGCTAGGGTTGATGTTGCCAGGGTGGACGCGAGACGCCAGGAAAAACGAAACAGGAAAAACCGACACAGACATTATGCACGCTGCTTGGGACCGACAGTGTGTTTTTTCTGCTTCAAGGAAGGCCATATGACCCGTGAGTGCCCCTTAAACCAGGAAGCTTGGCGTTGCCGTAAAGCAGGCCAGCAAATCAATTTTGGCTAAAGAGAAAACAACTGAAAGTAACTAGATCTTTAGTTTGTAATTTATCCTATGTGATTTAATCTATTTTAGTCTTACTACATGTGCAAGTAGTGAACTACAGAATTATAAACTACGATCTAATCTAAAATTCAATCCAACAGTCTAAGGAAAATTATAACTAGGCTTATTAAAATCCACTTTAAAATTGGTAAAAATGTATGTGAAAACAGCAGCTGAAAACCAGAAACCTAAAATAGGACAATGGGTAAAGTTGTAGTGGAATTTGTTTCCACCCACAGACCATACTGAGCGCATCTCATTCTCCTCCCAAAATGGAAGGAGAGAGTGGCAAAGGTGTTTTCAGTGTGTGTGTGTGTGTGTGTGTCAATAAACCCAAATTAGGAATACATTTACAGTTTTGCAAATAAGTAATATGGATCTAAAGTAACTATTCAAAAGTTAGTGTTTCAAGGTGTTAAATCAATAATGTGAAATCGATCATTTAAGATGGCATGGCACAAGGTTAAAAGTCGAATATTAGTTTGTCTCCTGTCAATTAGTCTGGTTTTACTAGGTAGCCCACGGTAATTCTAATTCCATGTCAAGAATTTATGCGGTTAAAATTCCACGTGATGTATGAAAAAAGAGGACAAAAAAACCTATTTTCGAATAGTAAGATCTGCAGTTAAATCGTTCCAGTGAGCTTTCAAAATAGGTCCTTATCTCCGTGGGCTAACTTAAGTAATATAATACAGAAAATGTTGAACGAATGGAGATAATATTTAGACAGAGAAAACCTCACCTTGTTCACATTAGCAACAGTTTAATTTGAATAAATTCGATATTGGAAAATATAAATGTCTGATTTACAGCCTTCCTTTCTTTCTCTTTCTCTGTCCAGCTAGCAGGAGGGGGGGGGGGGGGAGGAAAGGTATTTGTGTGTTTGTGTGTAACTGAGTTAAAAGTAGCAGAGAGCCTAAACTACAGGATTTGGTCACGGTCAGTCTGTTTATTTATTTATTTTCGGGTGTGAAAACAGCCTGAGAGGTGGACTAACAGTGGCCATATTCAATTATTTTAATTGTTGAGTGTTTAAATTTTATCCTAATAGAATCCATTTTAATTCTTTCCATTTGAATGTAAATCCTACCTTAATTGTAAGTTTAATCATTTCAGTTAATTTTGTTCTTAACTAAACTATTATAGGTACGTGTAGTGTGGAATTACACTTTACCAACAAATAGTATTGGGAACGGAGCAAAGAAAATTAGCAGATCTACAAAATCTTTCTAGATGTGCCTATCTTCCTAAATTTAACTAGATGTGTTCACTATTTTCTAATTTAACTATAGATGTGTTTTTTCTTGATTCTAGATGTGTCCAGTAATTTTTAAATTTCTTAGAAGTGTAATTTTTTAATTTCTTAGAAGTGTAATTTTTAAAAGTTCTTAGACGTGAAGAAAAATAATGAATAAATAGCGAAGCCTTCTTTATCTGACCACTGTCATCAAACATGAATCTAGCCATACAGTTTTAATCATCAATATTTGTCATTCTAAAAACCGCCTGGGCCATGGAAATTGATATGATCACATTTCCAAATGAAAAGCGATGGAATTGTAATGGAATTATTAGAATGCCAAATAGATCGATACATATATATACATTATTGTGTATTGATCTATTCCATTAAGTCCCTTCCTTCACCAATGCTTAAGTCTAATTCATGCAGCTGTCAATCTGACAGCTGTCATCTCCAAGTCACTGTCGACAAGGAGGTCTCCAAGCCAGTATACCAAGCATGTGTCTTTCCTGTCTGTCAGTTAAGGTGTCACTAATAGTGTGTTGTCCTCGCAATAGAACAGATTAGAATAAGTTTGTTTCCTGCTCATTACACCTTAACTTCCCCACGCCAAAACAACCACTAACGACAGCTGTCAATAATGACAGCTGTAGTTCCCATGTTCACTTACTAATAGCTCTCATACATGTATTTGTGTAAATATCCCATTTAGAGTAGTCTTCCTGTCAATCTAACAGCTGACTTGACTCCTCCATGCTGTCAGCAAAGGTATACTTATTTGTGTGCGCAGATCCTTATATGAACATTTTGTATAGCATCTCTGTTAAGACAAGAAAGGAGACTGAGACTGTAAGCAAACACCATGAAAGGAGATGAGTGAGACCACCTGTTATTATCTGTCTATTTCCCTGTCGTATATTGAGACGTGCTTGAGAATAAAAGGGGTTGTATGTCATTGATGAGGGGAGCTGTGGGAGAGTGCGGTTGGACTGTTAACCATTCTGCTGTACTGAGATGATCGGAACGATGAATAAAGAACGATGATGACGATATGCCTGACTCCTTGCCGCTGTGTTGTGCCTTCACCTCTGTCTGCTGATCGCCAATGATGAGACACCATAATCTTCCCTTAACAACATGTCAACAGAGCTGCTGCCTTTAAACGCATCTTAAATCTTTTTGTATAATATTTAAATAGTCTTGAGAGAAAATGCTGCTATTTGTTTCAAAAGGATTACAAGGCAAAGTGACATAGCTCTGTTTACACAATGCCTGTACCCCCTCCAACTGTATACTGTACTTCTTACCCCATTTCCAACTGTTTTCTCACGCCAATAAAGCTGCTTTGAATTGCATTGAACATTGAATTGTATTGAACTACTGCTAGACCTCTGCACTCCCTGCAGGACTCGCCGATAATCACAGCTGACGTTGGCTGGGAATCTGGGATATCTGGAGGTGCAGCGAGTCAGGGACATGCAGTACACAGAAAGACAACCAGGCTGCAGTATTCTGTCTTGGGCGGGAACCCCTTTTGGTGTCATGCTTTAGCTGTTTTAGAAAAATCGTGATTGTGGCACAAATCTTTGAATATATATTCTTTCAGAGCGAACGTTTTTAACTCAAATCTTTGCTTCTGGGGGGTTCCTGGAACCACATATTTTCCGATGGGGGCCGGTGGCCAATTACATATAATTCTAGGGGTCCTTGACATGAAATAGTTTGAGAACCACTGACATAGAAACATGGGTTTTTCAGAAAACTGTCAGGATTTAGAATTGTCCTCAGGTCTAAATGTTTTAACTCTGCCTGACATAATGGCTTATTGAAATAGATTTTTACTGTAATCAACAATCATCATCATTGATTGATTGATTGATTGATTGATTGATTGATTAATTAATTAATTAACAGATTGGAGAATTACAGTGCATTTCAAGCACAACTGCAATACAAAACTGTTGGACGACACCATACAGTATTACCCTTGTTTACAATAGGGCCCACCATGTTCAATTCATCATCATCATCATCATCAATGCCAAACCAAACAGAGGGAGTTTGAGAACCGTCGAGGTGACAAGCAACCACGTTCCACCTTTATATATTTATATAGCTGTCACCTCTCGCCGTCTGCTCCCACATAATGGCTCCATCATTTATTCACAGGCTGAACATATTCAGAACGGACCTCCATGCATAATGAACGAGTCTTTATTGTACAGAATCACAGTCAGTGAAAGATCCCCTACAGACAGGCAGGCAGGCAGGCAGTGGTAGTGGTGGAATCTATAAGTACATTGTTTATAGTTTATAGAGGAATTATGCTTGGCTTAAAAAAGCTGCAGTGTGTAAACAATATGTGTGGCACGCACGCACGCACGCACGCACGCACGCACGCACGCACGCACGCACGCACGCACGCACGCACGCACGCACGCACACACACACACACACACACACACACACACACACACACACACACACACACACACACACACACACACACACAAACCTACAGGCCAGCAATGAATTTACACAACCAAGTTATGTATTGACCCCTAGCTCCTATCCTGGGGTTATGTTTTAAATAACTTAACTACCATGCCAAATGCCACGCGCCACACACAATACAGAGAAGGTAACCGAGGGTCCCGAAAGGGTCTATAAAGTTACTATACTGTACACCAACAAACAAGGAACGGAAGAACACAATTCCATATATAATATCTTGACTTTTAACAACAAGCTTTCTGAGAAAGTTATTCAACCAACTTTTGAACAAAATCCATCTCGCCCAGAAAGACAAAAGCACTGCAGCGATGAATTCCCATGATCTAAAACAAAGTCCAGTGAAAACAGCCACATTATATCTAGATCTGCAGCTATATTTTCGGCAAGCGACACCGTCGTAGGCTAGCTGGGATCGTACATCAAAGGTTTTCCTAATAATAATAAACTCTGACGCCAGCCCATGGCGGCCAGCCAGGCCTTTGAACTAAGTTTGAACTAAGTTTGTTACTTTAACTCACATGGACAGCTTGGCGTGGTGGTGGTGGTGAGAGTTACACCTAATGTTTGTTGCAAGTTGTTGTTGTTGTTGTTGTTGTTGTTGATGATCCGACGTCGATAATATCGACATGTTGTTGTCGATGTCCTGGCGCTGATGATCGCTCATCGATACCATGATGATTGTGGTGTCCGTTGACTGCCTCTTTCATTCATCTACCGTTACTTTCCACCGTAAACAACAACAACAACAACAAAACAAGCTTTTTTTTGTTCCCCTCCTCTCCTCTAAATCTGCAGGGATATATATTTTTTAGGAAGAAGAAAAGTACTAGGATCGTCACGACAGAGAGGTGGAGCTGCCTGCTGGGATAGGAGGAGTGGGAGGAAGCACACACGCATGCACACGCGCGCGCACACACACACACACACATCACACAATTTAAATTCAAAGGAGCTTGAGAAAACAAACGCTTACATTGCCAAAGCAAGTACAATACAATAAAACACACACACACACACACACACACACACACACAGCTTTTTTTCTTTTTTAAACTGGTGTCGATTTCAGCTGGCAGGGTGGCACATCCGGTCCAGAGCCGGAAACGGAAACTGGTCTGTTGTATGCAGTAGGCGGGGCTCTCTAATCAATAGCAGCAGTAAATAAATGCGCGTGTATTTCCCAACCCTGCCACGAGGCGGCGACATTGCCCCTGTTTAAGCGACACAGTGGAGCATGTGTGTGTGTGTGTGTGTGTGTGTGTGTGTGCGTGCGTGCGTGCGTGCGTGCGTGCGGCGTGCGTGCGTGCGTGTGTATTGTACTGTGCTATTGTTATAGGCCACTTTAGGTCTCCTGTCATTATGTCATTGCTGTACTCAAACAGGCAGACATGCATCCATGTTTTAATTGGGCCTAATATGACTATAATATATTATGTCAGTGGTGAGTTTTTCTTCTCAGCATGTTTCAGAAAAAAGGGTTCAGTCAGTGTCTTGCTCAAGGGCACTTCAGATGTGTTGAGGGAGGGGTAAAGTCATAGACGGCTCTGAAGCGTATGTGCTCAAGGGAGGGCAAAACTTTACCGAGATTCCGCAGAAGCATGATTTTGCGTCACAGAGCACATCCCGGAAAAGATGCGGTGTGATTGGCCAGTAGTCACTTGAGTGGCAGTGTGACGTAGTGTGCCGTCCACTCTCTTCCGGCGTACCAGTGTAAATTCTTCCGCCCTCCCGTCAACACACATGGCTCCAACGAACTGCAGCATCCAATGAGACATCTATTTTTTAAATATCTATGGGTAAAGTAGTGCCCTTCACTTCCTTCACACAGAGTTCTTCCTGTCGGTTTGGGGAATCGAACCGGGGACCTTGCGGCAACAAGTTTGTTTTCTTATAACCTTTAGGCCACCGCTGGCCATCATATATAACAGGAACTCATTCAAACTGACATACTTTTTAACCACTTATTGCCATTATTTTATGCTGGTTAAAAAAATAGCAGATATACTGTACGAGCTCATAGTTCATGAGCTTGTAGATCTGCTATATTTAAAGATTGTGAACGTTTTTGTGCAAATATTTGAATGCATTTTATTTTTTAACTCCAATCTTTGCTTCTGGGGGTCCCTGTAACAAACTCATTTTGAGATGAGGGTCCCTGTAACAAACTCATTTTGAGATGAGGGTCCCTCTAAGAAACTCATTTTGAGATGGGCTTCCCTGTAACAAACTCATTTTGAGATGGGGGTCCCTGTAACAAACTAATTTTGAGATGGGGACCCTGTAACAAACTCATTTTGAGATGGGGGTCGGCGGCCAATGATATAATTTTGGACGTGAACCGGTATGAGAACCACTGCGACTGTGGCTCAGGAGGTAGAGCAGGTCGTCCAATGATCCATGGTCGGCGGTTCGAACCCCGGCTCCTCCTGTCTACATGTCGAAGTGTCCTTGGGCAAGACACTGAACCGCAAATTGCTCCCGATGTGCTGGTTGGTACCTTGCATGGCTTCCGCCGCAATCGGTGTATGAATGGGTGAATGTAATGCACAATCTATGTAAAGCACCTTGGATAAAGGCGCTATATAAATGCACCATTTACCATTTACCACTGACATAGAAACAGTTTGAGCAGTGTCTCCACTCCATTACACAGCTATGTGTCTGTCCCTGTGTCCGAGCACGGAAAGCTGCAAAACGGTAACATTTCTCAACCGTTTCGGACACGGGAAGGACCCTGTGGCGCGCTCCAGGGGGTCTGGATGTTCCGGAGACCCCCTGGGGACCCCCACATGGTAACTATAATTTCTCGAAGATATAAGTACAGAGCACAGTACACTGCAGTAACTATATGTATAATGTATACAATATAGTTGCACCGCTCAGTTCACACAGGTGTGATTTTCAGAAACCTGCTATAGGATTTAGAAGACCTTTTGTAGAATGGGTTAATACAAGTGTCATGTCATGTTTCATAAACAAATGATCATCTTTGCATTTACAGAAAGGGAAGTTTGCAAGACCGAGTGGGGAAATAAATGACTTCACTTCATCTTCCCCTTTTAGTGGCTTTATCTTTCCAACCAGTCAGACGGTCTTACTCACTTTGAACAGCAGCTAGAATGAGTGAGGACGTGTATGCCACGCCAGATCTGACCAAGAAGGTCAGGTATGGACCGAGAGACAGAGAAGGAGAGACAGAAGACAGAGGAGACTGGGAAGACAGGATAGTAGACATCTACGTGACTGCAGACTTCCCTGACCCCAAACCTGACCCCAAACCTGACCCCAAACCTGACTCCGGCACACAGCAGGATGCTGCACGGAACAACACAGCAAAACAGCAGCGTGGAGGTAAAATAAAAACTAAAACTAAGATTGTTTTTCAATAGTTAATTAATTAACTAGTTTATGGTATAAACTGTCTTTTTGACTGCAAAAGGTTAACGCAGAACTTTCTAGAAACCATGACGTTCTGTGATAATTATGTACAATATTTGTCTCCGCACCATGGGCGACCGGGCCTTCTGCCACACAGCCCCATGTCTGTGGAACTCCCTCCCTTTGCATATGAGAGCACCACAGTCCACTGATGCTTTTAACAATGGACTAAAGACCTATCCTTTTTAACAAAGCATTCTCTTAATAATGTTTAACCTAGTCTTAACTTGACCCTTTTAGTCTAGCCATGGGTCCCATGATCTCGATCATGCTTAATGTTATGCTTAATATGTTGCTTATGCTTATTTAGTTTAATTTTTAAATCTTTTAACCCTGTAGCACTCCATAAATAAAATACTCCACTTCATAAATAAAATGCATTATCATACATTATTATTTTTGTTTATTATCCATTACAATAGGCACGTGTCTTAAAAAGGAAATACACTCGTAAAAATAGGTTGTGACCTTGTAGATCAGCAATTTTCAATTAAAAATAAATAAATAATAATAAATAAAAATAAAACTGTTGAGTTGTCAGACCCATCAGACTTCCTCAGGTTACTATACTACCTCCTGAGAGCGAGCACCGTAGCGCGTGGAAACTAAGTTCCTATCGTCCAAAAGAGACAAAAAAAAGAGAAGGAGAAAAAAAAGTTGAAAGTAACCCAAGCCAAGTAGTAAATTAATGTTCACTGTGTTTAAACATCCTCATAAACAGTGCGTTGAACCCTAAAAGCTACATTAAACTCTAAAATAAGTTTTGGCGACGATGCTTCATGAGAGATGACATTAAAGTCTTATTTTTGGAACTAAACCCTAAATATAAAGTTAAGTGTGATAATGTTAGTGTTTGTTTTTCAGCCCCTAATGAGTCGAAGCAGAATCTCTACGTAGCGTTGTTGTGGCGTGTGTGGTGCTGCTGTGTCTTCTCCTATTGGCTGGCATCATTGTCCTGCTCATACTCCGTGAGTATCATTCTACAAACACTAATTTCATCACCGCTAAACCCCTTATCCCTAAACGTCTTTGCCTTTTTGTCTCCACCAGGCCGAAGGCATGGGGAGAGAGTATGTTTTGCACTCCGTCCGTGTGTGTGCGTGTGTCCGTCCTTCCGTCCGTCTGTTACCAGCTAATCTCCGGCACCGTTAACCCGGTCGATGGCAAACTTTGCACACACACTCCCTGGATGCCAACGATGAACCTCTGCCCCACATTTTCCAGAACGGCCTGTTATAGCGCCACCATGAGGCAGCTTTTCACATGTTTTACTTAAAACTGCACCGATCTGCGTGAAACGTTGCATGCACACTCCCTAGAGGCCAAGGACAAACCTTTGACCTGCATTTTCCGCATCTGCCTTTTATAGCGCCACCAGGAGGCCGACTTTTGTAAAACACATTTTTTGATATTACTCCTCCAGATTCTGTCCAAAAATCTCACAAATCGTTACACAGTATCTCTATGGTCATGTGCGCAAGTCGGATCTGTCCGATATTTCATATTCCATCCTAATTGGCTATAATTGGCTTTCACAGTTTGCAAGATTGCGCCGTTTTTAACAAAAGCCTCAAATCATGAACGCAGCGTGCAATTTACGTGAAATCTTTCACACATTTTCTTACTAGGCTGAGGAATATATCCCACCCTTTTCACATTGGCCTGTTATAGCGCCACCAGGAGGCCACAACCTGACCTGCCCTGGTGGAGACCTGTGCCCCGAGGGGCACTTTTTCTAGTTTTTTACTATTTTGAAAAACATTTTTGAATAGTTCAACTAGCCAATCTACATTGACACGTTGTGAGCTTGTAGACTGGCCATTTTAATGATTCAAACATGTTTTGCAAAATAGTAAAAAAGGCAAAGAAGTTTAGGGATAAGGGGTTTAGCGCGCTTCGTCCGTTTCAAAAAGTATTTATTTAAAGACCTTTACCCGAGGCGGGGTTGGCGTTGTCATGAGTTGTCACGACTCCAGTTGGCTTTGTCCGCGGCGTAACCGTCTTTAAATAAATACTTTAAGAAATGTTTATGAGAATAATGCATTGGTTTCATTTCCTGGTCCAGGGTAGGAGGCGGGACTGCGACGCTCTATACTGTATGGGGACTAGGTTGGCGGAGGGTGTGTAGAGCCCAGGATCACATTAGATAATTGACACAGGGGTGAAAAATGGGTTACAAAATCATGGGATAAAAATTATATTAAAAAAAAATATAGACCTTTTTTTCATCATACTTCTTCAGTCACTGCATAGACAGAGAAAAAGACTGCACAGGCAGATAGTCAGGGGATATTAAAAAGATCTATGAATAAATTCTTTACCAAGAAATGTCTTCACCGATGTGTTTGTAAAGGTGTCTATTAACACATCTCACAAAGACTGAAATCCAGTTTCCCTATAGGGGAACATAGCATACAGTGCTGAAAGTTAGGGTATCGTTTGACCTTGTAATGGCAGCTTTTGATATTACTATTAGTAAGTAAACATCATCAGGAAGAAGCAGGACTCAACCATCAGGATTCGAACTCCATTCTTTTATTGTATATGTCATCACACCAGAGAGAGACTAGTGTCTCCCTCCAGAGCTTCCCCAAGCACTCCTCCACACACATGTCCCACACATATTTTATACTTTCAGCAGTGTACAGAGTTTCAGGAGTAACAAGAGATGGTCATTCCTTAAATGGACTCTATTCTATAGTTAACTCACACAGTTTGAAATAGGTTTACATGAGTCAGCAGTCTCTAATGAGTTGGTCAGTGAAGAACAGGTGGTAATTAGAGTGTTAACTATCATCTACTAGTCGGCTACATTAAATTAATCAATACCATAGGGTTTATATGCATTTTCGCCACTACATTCCATCCTATTTCTCGTTGTAACTGAAAACCTCAGTTACATGTACACCAGAAAATACATATAATAACATTAGAATCATAATTCACTGGGATACAATCATGAACAAACATTCAACTATATTGTTAGGTACATGTGTGATGACAGTGACAAAAAGCATTGCGCATATGCTATCAGTCACCCAGTCCCACACGGTGTAGTCAACAATAATTATTTGGTTAAATAGACAACATTTACAGTATAATTTCACCTCCAACATATCTAAAACTCACTGGACATTTTGGCATATTTTTGATAATGCTATGCTTTCTGTTAAACAATGACCATATTGGTCTGAATATAAGACTACGTTTTTGTTTGTTTTTCAATGGAACTATCTTGGCCCTGTGACTGTTTTAGACTCATACTGGTCTTGACATAAAAGTCCTGATTTGAGAATTCCTCACAGCAAATAAAACATAAAACATTAAAAACTGTAAATAGAATTAAACATAATTAAATAATTAACATGACTTCAAATATTTCAATGTTCCAATAACTTTAAACACTCAAAAATGAAATAGAATTAAATAGAATTAGAATGATTAAAATGATTAAAATGAAATAGAATTAAATTGAATTAGAATGATAAAAATGATAAAAAATGAATTACACTCAAAAATGAAATAGAATTAAATTGAATTAGAATGATAAAAATGATAAAAATGAATTACACTCAAAAATGAAATAGAATTAAATATAATTAGAATGATTAAAATGAAATAGAATTAAATTGAATTAGAATGATAAAAATGATAAAAATTAATTACACTCAAAAATGAAATAGAATTAAATATAATTAGAATGATTAAAATGAAATAGAATTAAATTGAATTAGAATGATAAAAATGATAAAAATGAATTAAATAGAATTAGAATGATTAAAATGAAATAGAATTAAATAGAATTAGAATGATTAAAATGAAATAGAATTAAATTGAATTAGAATGATAAAAATGATAAAAATGAATTAAAATATATATACATGTTCCAATATCACTCTGGCTGTTTGTTTTCACACCCAGATAAAATAAATTAAAGTAGAATACCAATGGACAGCTTGTATAATACCAGTGAACTGTTCCTAGGCTAATTCCTATACTATTTTTAATTTGTTCCCCAACATTCTCTCTCTCACAGACACACACAAATACCCTTGCACCTCTGACCCCCCTTCCCCCCTGCCAGCTGAGCAAGGGAGAGAGGCTGATCCCTGTACCTGTGTGGACATTCATATTTGTATGGAAGTGGATTCCAATATTGAATTAATAAAATAATAATCTAATATTCCCAATAAATATCCCCTTCTCCCCCCCTTAGTTTGTGAGTAACTTTCACAGAATAATGGTTAGATGAATAGCCCTGCAGAAACCACCATCAAACCCATTTAGAAAGCTAAGAGCTAAAACATGTACAGTATACTCAAGGTGAGGTTTAATCCCTATTAATACTATCTCCATCAGTTCAAAGTTTTCTGCAATATATTACTCGATAACCTAAAGCCTACGGGTTACTTTAACTTTATTTTTTATATATCATCACGTGGAATTTGCTTTCGCATTTCGTTACATGGAAATAAAAATAAGTACTTGCCACATGGCATTTTTTCCTCACGTGGTGCGTTTAGAACCGAGACTTACTTAACATCTATACCTAGTAATAGCAGAATAATGGACAGGAGACAAAGTAATATTGGACATCCAACCTTGTGGAAAAGCCATCATAAATGTTTTGGTATTTGGTAATGTTCAGTATTTTGGTCTGTCTCACCCACACACACAAGCGACCTCTGTGAACCCTGCCACCCCAGACAGATGAGTCAATTTGTTTATCTATTTAGTGCATGTGTGTGGATATACAGGTTCCAATAACAACTTACTCACATTTTCTGACGTTATTCTCCTAATTTAGGCCTATTTTAACTAACAATTAAACAACATTTGTATTATTAATTAGAATATAATTTTTGGATTGGATTTCACTGTGATATTTAAGGAAGTTATCTAAAATACTCATATGATCACTATTAACCTATATATTTATTTTTAAATGACAATGAATAGAACGTATAAAGAAAATCAAACCGTTTAGGACATAAGGACATGAACCTTCATGGATCCCACTCTGCATGTCATGGATTGGTGCATTTTGTATTAACACTGTCACCTGGTCCATATTGCCATGGGGCCCATGGAGCCTGATGTGGGGCCATGCAGTGGATGTGGTCCACCCCGTTGTGGATCTTAGGCCGCTGCATTGCCACCTGGCTCATAGTTGCATGGAACAGGCCCTGTCCCATACTGGTCTGCTCTGTCATATGGGTCACTGTTTCCTCTTTGTCTTTGTTTCCATTTACGGCTCCTGATACTCCTATGTGACTGATGATTTTGTTGTTGTCGCTGTTCTCCCTGTGGCTGGTGCAGGTTCTCATAGAACATCAGCTGTGCTGCCTCCAGTTTCTTCTTTTTCATGAAGTCCTGTGAGAGTGTGTTCCTCTCAGCATGCAATGCGTGACCCCACACCTCAGTCAAAGGTCGGGTTTCCCAGCCAATGCAAGAGGTCATAACACTGTAGATTGCAGGGAGCAGGCCATTGATCAAGGAGGTTTTTAACAAGTCATTGTAAGCGGGGTTGTCTAGTGGCACACCACAGTGCTTCTGAAAGCAGTTCTCCAGTCTATTTCTGTAGGTGTCACAGGTTTCATCAGGCCATTGCTTAGTGCTGTGAATCTTTGGCCAATCAGTGGGTACTGGAAATGCTGCTTTGATGCTGTCAAAAAGACCACCGTGATTCAGCAGCTGTCCAGTGACAATGTGATTTTGTGCTCCATTCACATCAAAATGTTCCCTGAGATGTAGCCACTTTAATCCAAAGACTTTGCGAAATACAGATTCGAGCATTCTTGCCGATGGCTCATACATCTCAATCAAGTCTAACACAGCTGCACACCAGCGCTCCACGTTGACTTTGTGGTCTGGAAGGTCCTTCATGATGTCTTTCAGTTCATCAGGTGTCCAGCGTTGCTGCACATGTACTGTTGCAGAATATGTGTCTATTTCTGAGTGCTGTGCCCCAGTCCCCCGATGAGGATGAGGTTCTGGATATGGAATGAATGGAAATAGGTTCCTTGGACAAAGTGTCCCTGTGACAACTGCTCCCCCCTGTCCTTGATTGTTTTTGAGGGGTTCAGGTTGTTCATGGTTGTTGCTGTTGTCTGCGGGCTGTTCCTTGGGTGTAGTAACAGTCAGTTGTGTGTCTCCGCTGTGGTTTGGCTCCTTCTGCCTCATATTGTTGTAGTCATCAGGCGTAGTGTTGGCTTGTAGATCTGCTAATTTCACCACAAATCTGTCAAGTTGATCTCGCAATAGCATCACTTCTTTCTGTTGGTTGTTGAGTTGTTGTTGCATATTTCTGTCAAGTTGTTCTTGCAGGTCATTGATTTGTCGCTCCACAAGTTGTTCCCGCAATAGCGTCATTTCTTTCTGTTGCTCCTTGAGTTCTCGCAGTAACGTCACTTCTTTCTGTTGGTCCTTGAGTTCTCGCAGTAACGTCACTTCTTTCTCCTGTTGGTCATTGAGTTCTCGCTTCAACTTCTTTCTGCTTTGTTTCGCTCCCATCTTAAGATTCTTTTTGATCAAGTATCCATCTATGGTGAAGATGAAATAATGGTCCCATCTGGGTCGCCAAATTGTAATGGCAGCTTTTGATATTACTATTAGTAAGTAAACATCATCAGGAAGAAGCAGGACTCAACCATCAGGATTCGAACTCCATGTCATCACACCAGAGAGAGACTAGTGTCTCCCTCCAGAGCTTCCCCAAGCACTCCTCCACACACATGTCCCACACATATTTTATACTTTCAGCAGTGTACAGAGTTTCAGGAGTAACAAGAGATGGTCATTCCTTAAATGGACTCTATTCTATAGTTAACTCACACAGTTTGAAATAGGTTTACATGAGTCAGCAGTCTCTAATGAGTTGGTCAGTGAAGAACAGGTGGTAATTAGAGTGTTAACTATCATCTACTAGTCGGCTACATTAAATTAATCAATACCATAGGGTTTATATGCATTTTCGCCACTACAACCTTATGCAGGCAAAATGTACAAAATGTAATTCTGTTTTAAGTATCATGTGAGGGGTCAAACTACGAGTTTATCATGATTCTGAATCCATTGCAAGCATGGCCGCATGGAGTGTTTGACCCCTCACAATCACATGCTACTTAAAGCAAAATTACATTTTGTACATTTTGCCTGACTCCATCCACCCATCTTCAACCACTTATCCGTAGTCGGGTCACGGGGGCAACAGCTCCACCAGAGAGCTCCAGACTTCCCTCTCCAGAGCAACATTAGTGACTTCCTCCTGGGGGATCCGAGACGTTCCAAGGCCAATGAGTTGATGTGTTTCCTCCAAGTGCCTTGGTCTGCCCCAGGGTCTCCTCCCAGTGGGACGTGCCTCGAGGACCTCCCTGGAGAGACCCCTGAGAGGCATCCTAACCAGATGCCCGAACCACCTAAGCTTTCTCCTTTCCAGGCGAGACTCTACTCTGAGTCTCTCTCGCATGACTGAACTTCTCACCTTATCTCTAAGGGAGATGCCAGCCACCCATCTGAGAAAACTCATTTCGTCCGCTTGTAGGTTGTTAATAATACCTCAACTGTCAGCAGCTGAGGTATCACAGATTCTCCTTTTAGTGAAACTGAATTTCAGTCTGTGTTAAACACAATGTGGAAGACATTTCCTGATAAGGAATTTATTCACAGATTGGAAATTGTTCTGATAATATTCCTTAACTATAGGGAGTTTATGTCCACCTATTTCTGTACAGCAGTCACTATAATTGACTGATTGAATGATTTCTCCCACCTCATCACTTGGCCACAGTTCCTCCACCCTAAACACCCGATGTGTATCGCCACCACGCCCCACCGGCCATGTCGTCTTTCTGCTATAGGTCTTTTTTGTCTCGTCGTCGAATGAAGACCATTAAAACTCACCCAGGACCAGTTTTGGTCCTGGGTGCCATTTTAGCCCATTTTGTAATTATATTGTGCATGTCATGTGCATGTCATCACCTGCACACCAGATTAGAGGAATCTTAACGTCCCTGGCAATCAGTGCATAATTAGATTCAGCTCGTCTTAACGTCCCTGGCGCTAAGCAGAAGAAAGTTGAATTGTAAAAAATAATCTGTTCATTGATTCTCCTTCTTACAGATGGTCCGTTGATTAAAGAGAAACACACCCTGCAGTCCAGTTTGGATGAGTTGCAGAACAGACATGACAACCTGATCGAACTGACTGACCAGTTACTGACCAAACTTAACGAGACGACTGAACAGAAAGACAAGTGGAAGACTAGATTTGACCAGCTACTGACCAGACTTAACGACATGACTGACAAACCAGATGGCCTGAAGATGATACTTTGTGGTCAGTGAGACAATGTTTTTTTATTCATTTTAATATCATGTAGAATGTATAGATCATCATTTGTCATTAATCTGAGCACATAAAAACAGTGTCTAACATTATATTTTGTGGTTAGAATCACATGGATTTACATTTGGTGGAGATTTGTGTTATTACATCTCTACTGAGAAGAAGACCTGGGATGACAGCAGAGCAGACTGTACAGCCAGACAATCTGACCTGATGACCAGAAAGAGCAAAGAAAAGCAGGTGCGGTGGTGTGTGTGTGTGTGTGTGTGTGTGTGTGTGTGTGTGTGCGTGCGTGCGTGCGTGCGTGCATGCTGTAACCTACTCCAGCTAGTTGAGACACACATCTAGTATTGTACAGATTGTACTTCAGTGACACATCTAGTATTGTACAGATTGTACTAAAGTAACCAGCTGCTTGTCTGTCCAGGACTTTGTTAACAGACTCGTTGGCGGAGACGAGACTGTGTGGATTGGATTGACCGACAGAGAGACCGAAGGAGTGTGGCAGTGGGTGGATGGAACACCACTGACCAGACCAACGTAAGACTTTACCTTCATTATTCTACTGAGGCCGATTCTAAAAAACCCTTCTAAATACTGACCTACGTTTTCTGAGAAACTTTTATATTTATATAGCAGCATCACATTTCTTTCTTTTTTTTTTTTTTTTTTTGAATACTGTACAATACTGTACAGAACCCCGAAAGGGGTTCCCGCCCAGAATGGGTTAAAGAAAACATTTTAACATTCAACATTTTAACATTTATTTCCAGCAAACTACATTTCACATTCAAAGGCTATAATACAACAGTTATTCTGTAGCCATTGTCTATTTCATTGTCCAGTTAGTTTGTTCGTAAATATATAATGTAATGTAATATAATTTCCTGATTAAAAAAACAAAACATTCAGATAAAATCATTGTTGTGAAGGTATTGTAATGTATTAAATGTTTCTACCTCTACAGGTACTGGGAGAAACGTCAGCCTGACGGTGGTGAAGAAGACTGTGTTGGGTTTCGTAATGGCCGATGGCACGACTATCCATGTCTTTTCACACACTATTGGATTTGTGAAATAGTTTTCTAGAGTTATGCATTAACTAGTAATAGTTATGTGTATGTGCAGCACCTGATTAACTCTTTGAGTTGCCTGGAGCTACCACCCGCTATGTTGGGGCGGGGGGGTATTTTTTTCTGACTACACCAAATTGACAATGAGCTTGTAGATCTGCTATTTTGAGACATATTCCCCCCATAATAGTCATGCTGGGGTTCAAGAGGATAATTCATATTTGCATTATTCAGATTAAGGGGAGACTATGTAATGTAACATTAATTAATAACAACATAAATTACCAATAGCCATCTGTTTCATTTTAACACCACAGACAGATAGATCAATAAAGTGTTTGTGATGAAACTGGGTTTGGTCCAAATCAGTTTGTTAAAAATGTTATTAATAAAACAGTACATGCACTCTGACTGCACTGTAAATTACTGTTACATTTCAACATGTACCCTGAAGATGGCAGTTGTACCCTGCTCTACTCTGCATCCAAATAAATAATCGGCACTTTGGCTATCAGTGTGTGCTGCCACTCTTTTGTCTTTTTAAGACTTAACTCTATCATTTCATGATATTCTGTACCCGCAAAAAACAAAAACCTAAGTCTGGCTGCCACAAAGCAGTCATATCAAGGGACCTCAAAACCTACTCTAGTGCGGTCTTTAACCAAGAATTGGAGAGTCTGGATTGGTCCGATGAGCTTAAAAGCACACTTGTCGAAGAAGCTTGGCTTGGCTTCAAAACCAAATTTACATCAGTACTGAACAACATGGCACCTCTGAGAACCATCAGGGTCAAAACCCGCTCGGAGCCATGGATGAAATCGGACATACTGACTGCAACGAATGCCAGAGACAAAAAATGCTCTGAATTTCTAAAATGCAAGTCAAAGCTTGCCAAGCGCTTCGACAGTGATCTCCAAGCTCAGCTGGACAACCTAAAAACCCAACGAAACAAGCTAAGAAATATTGTTACTGCCATGACCAAATCCGCCAAAAGTAACTTTATTAATAATAAAGCTGAGGAAAACAAAAACAATCCTCAGGAGCTCTGGAAGCTACTCAACAACCAACTAGGCTGCGGTCAGAAACTGAAAACCAGGTTTTCAAACATAAACATTAAAGCGAACGACACTCTCATCACTGACAAGCTTGATGTGGCCAACTACTTGAACATCTTCTTTACAAACATAGCAACAACGCTGGTTAACAATCTGCCCTCCCACTCTGGGCTCTTTGGTGTAGAGCACATTAAAACCTTCTACAGAAACCTAGGTGTTTGTAAAGACGATTTTAAACTAGTTATGGTAACAACTGATGAGGTACTTAAGAAACTGAGTGCCCTTCAACCCCACAAGGCCACTGGCCATGACAATATTCCCTCCAAATTTCTCAGAGACTCAGCCATCTCTATAGCTCCAATCATCACCCACATAGTAAACCTCTCCATCAAACAGGGACAGGTCCCCCTAGATTTCAAACTGGCCAAAGTAACCCCCTGCACAAGAAAGGGAGTAAATTAGACCCCGGCAACTACCGCCCTATTTCTATTCTAAGCTCCATCTCAAAAGTGATGGAAAAAATAGTCTATGAACAGGTTGAAAAGTATCTTGCCACTAATAAATGAATGTACGAGTTCCAATCTGGCTTCAGAACATCCCACTCCACTGACACATGCCTTCTCTATTTGAGCGACCACATCAAACAAGAGGTGGATGCTGGCAAATACTGTGGCATGGTCATGCTGGACCTCCAAAAGGCTTTTGACACCGTGAACCACTCCATACTGGTTAACAAGCTTAAAGCAATTGGTTTCGATAGCACATCAGTGAGCTGGATGCAATCCTACCTGGAGGGGAGAGAACAGATGGTGGAAGTGAACGGAACACTGTCCCCCCCCCCCCCCCCTCCCAGTGAGCTGTGGCGTTCCACAAGGAAGCATACTAGGGCCTCTACTGTTCCTAATATATGTAAACGACATGACTTCAGCTTGTGACTGCAACTTGTTCCTGTTCGCAGATGACTCGACACTGCTGGTCTCGGACAGGGACAAACTGCAGGTTGAAAATGCCCTCAGCTCTGAACTCGGTAGAATCTGCACCTGGCTCGCTGATAACAAACTATCTTTACACCTGGGAAAAACGGAATCCATTCTCTTTGGATCTAATAGTAATCTCAGCAAGGCAAATGGCTTATTGGTTAGAGTTGGTGACAATGTTCACACGTAAAGATGAAATTACCTTCCTAGGTTCCATCCTGGAGGCTAATCTTTCCGGTGATAAAATGGTCACCAACGTAATCAAAAAAGTCAACCAAAGAACAAGATTCCTTTACAGGATCTCCTCACTGGTCAACAAAAACACCTTGAAGACCTTAACAGGAGCCCTCGTACAAGGCTTCTTTGACTATGCATGCACCTCCTGGTACCACAGCACCTCAAAGGCCCTTAAAACTAGGCTCCAGACTTCCCAAAACAAACTGGTCAGGCTCCTACTTGGCCTCACCCCCCGAACCCACCTCACCCCTGCCCACTTTGACAGACTGGATTGGCTTAGGGTCGACGACAGAGAGCATTTTGCAATGGGTCTGGTCCACAAGATTCGATACTCCACCAAGATACCCATGTACCTGTCTAGATACTTCCTTAATGTTAACGAAGTCCACACCCACAACACCAGAGGGAGTGCAACGAACCATGTACAACCCAGATTCGGCACAAACAAGGGACTAAATTATTTTCGCTCCTATGCCACCAAAATGTGGAACGCCCTACCAACAGTCATTAAGACATGCGAATCCCTTGAATCCTTCAACACCTCTCTCAAAGGGCACCTACGGATGGCTGCAATTCGGCCCCCGTAAACTCTGAATCCCCCCCCACCGCCCCCCCTTTTTTCCCTCACTGTATATGTTTCTTTTCCCTTTTTACCTCCATTATGATGAATTCCTGTTCTGTTCTTTGTCTATATAGAAGTGTCTATTTGTACGTCTCTAAATGTTTTGATGAATTGAACATGGTGGACCCTATTGTAAACAAGTGTAATGCTTAATTGGGTCGTCCACTCACAGTTAACAGCCTTTGTATTGAGTTTGTGCTTGAAATGTACTGTAATTCTGCAAACTGTTAATAAATATTTCAATCAATCAATCAAAAACACGTTATTCCGACCAGTTCTTCTCCCCTCCATCAGGCGCCCCGGCTGGCCAGGGGGAGGTAGTTTAGAGACCAGGATTACTGCATGACACGGGGAGAACATGCAAACTCCACACAGAAAGGCCCTTTCGCCAACCCCACCTCGGGTATGGGCATATATTTCTTAAGATCATCTGATCACCCGTGACAGCCCATTTAGGAAAATTTGGTTAATATAACTCCTTGAGCTGTCTTCATTTTGCTGCTGTTCCATCCGCGGCCAAAAGAACAAATCTACAAGCTGTCGACAGCCATGGCGCAGTGTATTAATGGCGTATATGTCAATGTTGTTGGAAAGGCGCGCCACATTACGCAAACATGCAACCACCCGAATGTTTGTTTAATTTCGAAATTCATATATATTTAAACGATAGACTCCACTCACCTCTCTCTCTCTCTCTCTCTCTCTCTCTCTCTCTCCGCAACGCACGCACTGTTCTTTTGGGCATGGTGCATGCATTAGAGCGCACACAGCAGCGCAAAATGAATCAGAACTCCGACGCTTACAAGTTTACCGAGATGAAGAAAGTATAGGCTACTACTAGCACTCGAGAAGGAGAAGTAGTCCGCACACTGTTTCGTAGCTCCCACAGGAAATGTATTTATTTAAGATGACAACGTTTCAAGCAATTGATTCATGTGAAGCGAGCCTACTGTCAGCTGTCCAGCAGTCAAAATATTATTAAATTAAATTTCAGAGGCTAAGTGATGTCGGCAAGGTAAATGTAGGCCTATATGAAAACCCTTTTTCATTATGCAAGTGAATTAAATAGCATAACATTCGATTGGTTGATAGGTTGATAAATATAGGCCTATACAAGGAGGCTAAATGGGAGGCTATTGTGCATTTAATTCAAGCTAGTTAATTCAGGCCGGCCTAGTAGGCCTCAGGCCACCCTGGTAGGCCTACTAGGCTGCACTTCATTTCAGCGCCTTATAAGGAATATCTGTTATCTAATATCTATGTTGAATATCTATGTTCACAGTGAAAGGGGAGGTGTTGTGGTAGAACCACAGTTCAGGAACACTTATTGTACACATTGTACTTCAGTAACCAGCTGATTTTCTGTCCCAGGACTTTGTTGTCAGACTCGTTGGCAGAGACAAGTTTGTGTGGATTGGATTGACCGACAGAGAGACAGAAGGAGTCTTCAAGTGGGTGGATGGAACACCACTGACCACACCAACGTAAGACTTTGCCTTCATTATTCTACTATACATTTAAAGAAAACATTTTAACTACATTTATATTCAGCAAACTACATTTCACATTATTTCCTCTTCCTATTTATTTCTAAATGGTATTAAAGGCTATAATAAAACACAAGTACTCCGTATCTGTTGTCTATTTCATTGCCCATTTAAACGTCAATATCTAATGTATTAATAATTTGATGTCATGATTCAAAGACTAAACATTCAGATAAAAACATTGTTGTGATGGTATTGTAATGTATTAAATGTTTCTACTTCTACAGGTACTGGGGGCCTGGTGAGCCTAGTGGTGGAGGAGAAGACTGTGCTTTGTTTTATAATGGAGAATATTACGCTGGATGGAGGATGGATAAAGGAGGATGGAACGACGAGCGATGTTGGTCAAAACACAATTGGATTTGTGAGATTGTTTTCTAGAGTTATGCATTAACTAGTAATGTGTGTGTGTGTGTGTGTGTGTGTGTGTGTGTGTGTGTGTGTGTGTGTGTGTGTGTGTGTGTGTGTGTGTGTGTGTGTGTGTGTGTGTGTGTGTGTGTCAAATATTTTGGGAAATATTCCCCCCCAGAATAGTCATGCTGGGGTTCAGGAGGATAATTCATATTTCCAGTATTCAGATAAAGAGGAGACTATGTAATAAATGAATAATAGCCATCTGTTTCATTTTAACACCACAGACAGATAGATCAATAAAGTGTTTGTGATTAAACTGGGTTTGGTTCAAACAGTACATGAACTCTAATTACTGACTGCACTGTAAATTACTGTTACATTTCAACATGTAGAATTGATCACATCAACTAAGTTAATGTACAGGATGTGCAATTGAATAATCACTGAGTTTGTAATTCTTATAATGTAGGTCAACAGATATAAGGAACAACTTCAGTATACTAGTCCATATCTAGACAATATCAGTTGCTGTTTAAATATAATTATATGTAAATTACTTCAAATGAGAAATTCTGAAAAGGCAGCCCAACAGAATTACACAGTGATGACCTCACCAGTGGAGGAAGTTACTAGTTGCACATACTGTAATGATGGTACAATATTAGCATGTAATGTAAATTGTAAATATCTAGCATTCAAGTTTTAAAAATATGAATTATATAAGTATCCTAGTATTTGATTACAGGGTGTTTAGGTGAGTTTACCAGGGTGGAATTCTAACTCTCTAAATATTGAGTGTTGGAGGTGCATGGGGCAGATGTACTGTAGCTGTTCTGCTGTTTGACACATTTACACTCCTCAATCCAACAGTTGAATTAGTTTAAATGCTATTATAAAATACAAACCTACCACACTAAGACAATTAATACCTGTTGTCATTTACACTATCCAGTGGCTCCTCCTAAAAAAAATGTGTGAGTGTTCTACAAAAAAGCAGAGCTAACCTAGCTGACTCCGCCAGATTGCAGCAGTATTGAGTTCACAGGTTCCTTAACTGATGTGTGCCTATGATTACTATACAATATCCATATTGATTTGCATACAAATATGATAGCTAAAACAGACTACATCACAAATTATTAAAATAGTCAATCCCTTTAATCACTCACCAGTGGATCTCTCTCTCTCTCTCTCTCTCTCTCTCTCTCCCCCCCCCCCCCCCCCCCCCCGTGAGAAATACGATGTGTTGCGTGAGTGTGTGTGAAGAGGGTCAATACGTGACAGTTGGCAGCTCTGCAATTGACAACTTCTCCCCTGTGGGTTCCTGTCTCTCCCTTGATTCTGACAGCAAAGTCTCTTTCTCAATAATGCCACAATGCCAACTTCTCTATTCTTCTCTCTCTCTCACTGACATGTCTTCAAATGCCACTATGCCAACTTCTCTATTCGTCTCTCTCTCACACAAGAAACTATAAAGGTCGGTGCCGGTTCTAGGAGTAAGGCGCGATTCATACTCCTATTTTAGAGCCGAATAAAAGTCGGTTCGGCTCTGTAGAGCCTACAATGTGACGTCATTTGAGGTTCGGGGGGGCGGGTACCGTCCTAAAGTCGGCGCTTCGGTGCTACTGAAAATTTCTGACGAGCCGAAATCATTTCGGCACTACAGCGCCGAAACAGCGGTAAAATAGGAGTATGAATCGGCCCTTAGGTGGCCCTAAGCACCCCCGGGCTCCAGAAAAAAAATGTAAATTTGCGATGAAAATCCTTCAATCTGGTGCACTTTGAAATCTAAATTAATGTTTTATATTAGATATTAGATTATTATCATCTTTACTGTGCTATTGCCATCAATTCAATCAACCAACTGCAATCAACAGCAAACCATTTCACCTGTGGGCAGCGGGCCACAAGTGTATTGATTGCATAATGCAATTTGCAACTTGTATTCAACTGCATGTGGCATATTTTTAAAATTATTCTGTTGTGTCTTGTGTGAGATCTTAATTTTAATAACTGTTTTTGGATAGGGCAGTGGTGGGCAACTTTGATGATGGAGAGGGCCACTATATGTCACACTCACTCCAGAGGGCAATGTGGTAAATTATGAATCATATAAGCATATATTCTACTTGAGCAATGCTAAACAAATGTTAAAGTTGGACAGTTACAAAGTGAAGATTTTAGACGAATCCTATTTACCATGAGTAAAGTATCCTATTTACCATGACCAAAAGGGGCTATTGTTAATGTCTGAAGCTAGCAACACCTTACTAGGAGATAGAATGCAAATGCTTTTGTTCTAAGTTCCCTTGAAGCCCACAGAAGGTGCGAGACAGACGGCTAGTTTTACTGCAGAGAAGACTTTTATTGTCCTACTGACGGCCAAATGTCTTATCGGGTCTTATTTCTGCTTGAATCTAATGCAATGACTTTAAAACATTACGTTGGATATACCTTCTTAAAATGACATAAAACACTCTTCTGTTACTATAGAATAAATAAAGATAAACGCTAGGAAACTAATACATAGACTAGGTTACTAAATTATTAGTGCATTCAGTACTAATCTAAAAATGTACTCTTAACACAAGGTATTTCAGGAATATAGTGATATGTATCAAGCTCATTCATTTCTTAAATATAGTCAGTTCAGGTTGATATACTTTTGTTTAGTTTCATATAATTCTGTTTAGTTTTTATATAGTTCTGTTCATATATTTCCGTTAGGTTTATATCTTCATTGTATCTTTAATTCATTATTGTGGTATTCTCATTTCACCAGTGGAACAAATGTTTACCGTAAGACTTGCCTTTTGTCTAGAAGTGCCTGCCTCTAACAGGAAGCCAGGCTCAGACCTCATTGGTTAGAAGTCAGGAAGTGTTTATGCCCAGAGAGGGGAGGGACTTCTTGGGGGACGGCGAATCTTGAGTATTTAACACCATGTAATGTCAACATTCAGGGCTGATCAACTAGACTCATTTTGGGACGGAGGCTGGTGTAGAGACAGTCAAAGGCATGTACTTTTTAACATGCATGTTCTGTTACGATCCTGACTCTCGTGTTTGACAAATAAATGCGGATGTCATAAGACCATCATCACGGGTTTTTCTTTGTTCTTTCTCCTGCTCCTCCGAGGCGACACACACACAAAAGATTCCACAGCCACAATGCATAATAGTCAAAAATAGCTGATCTACAAGCTCAAACTGCGACGTGTTTTGAGCTATCTGCTATTTTTGTATTGGAATCCTGAATTATTTCTGAATTGGAATCCTGAAAATTAACATTTTTATTTAATTTCAAATACATTTATATGTTCTTATGTTAACTTTATGAACTTAAATGCAAATACATTGGACATAAAAAAACTAATACTAGTCATTAAGCTACTAATATAGACTGAAGTAATTAAAGCGGGTCATGCTTGCATGTTTGGTATTGTAGCTGAAATCAATAATATATCAGTATTCCGATATTAACCTGCGGGCCGCATTAAGTGAAGGTGGGGGCCACATCCCCAGGCCGCTAGTCGATATTAACCTGCGGGCCACATTAGGCCGCCAGTTGATATTAACCTGCGGGCCGCATTAAGTGAAGGTGGGGGACACATGTGGCCCTCAGGCCGCCAGTTGATATTAACCTGTGGGTCGCATTAAGACTGTTGCAGACCTCATGCATTAAGTGAAGGTCGGGGCCACATGTGGCCCCCAGGCCACCAGTTGATATTAACCTGCGGTCCGCATTAAGTGAAGGTGGGGTACACATGTGGCCCCCAGGCCGCTAGTCGATATTAACCTGCGGGCCGCATTAGGCCGCCAGTTGATATTAACACAGCCGACGCGAATCGCGTATCAATACGTTATCAATTAATCAAACGTCGGGTGCGAATCACGTATCAATACGTTTCAATCACTTTTTTATAGCATACTTTCATTCATCTTTTTACCCACCCGGACAATGAAGAACCATCCCCCTATCATTGCGGCTTTGTCCCGCTCACGTGATCAGAAAAAAAAAAAAAAAAAAAAAAAAAACCCTCCCCTCCTGAAAACAGGAGGGCGGGCCGCTTTACGTGTAGAAGCCACTAAGCCAGTGGACGCGCCCATGGAATGATCCAGTCGGTGTGTGAAAAGAATCAAATTTCACCTAACCTCGCCTCACCAGGCTTTCCTCCACCTATTGGCTTTCACACAACACTATACTACTCGATTCCCCCCTCCCCTCCTGTTTCTCCTGCAGGAGGAGGGCCTTGCGAGATGGGGGCTCTGTCTCTCGGAAAAAAACGAATGGATCGCTGCCTAAACACATATGCACCGGATCCGATCGACGTCTGCAACACACATGGACAGATGCATGTTTCCTTCTTCATACTGTAGCGACCAAACGATCCCCGAGCCTACAATACTACGAACTAACCTAACCACAGTATCGAGGGGCCGCCACGACAACAGACACAGACGTCAGACAGTGTGCCGTTGGTGGATCACGTATCGCCATGCAGAACCGTCATAATCGGAGATCGCTCGGACGTGTGTTTGTAACGCTTTTTTATTCATTATAATTGTAGTGATAAGACCGCAATGAACGCATCGGGGACGTAATCGACCCGGGTGTAATGTATAACGAACTTTTCCGCGTCCTAAACCGTGGTGTTGTGATCCGTTGTCGTCGACATCACAGCCGGGTGAATCTTTTTTTCCTCCTCCATCGCCCCCAACCTGCATGCCCAGGCATGTTCTCTTGTTAGTAAATATACTTCACTAGCTTGAAAAACAAAATCAGCTGTTGATGACAACGCGTCTCACCGTTATACTATAGTTCTGAACCGAACGGTGGAATGGGACTTTTTATAGCCGTACGGATCAAGACTTTTGCTGCCCAATGTGCCCATGAACCCCCCCCCCCCCCCCCCCCAATGTTTTGCGATCAAGACAATGAGGCAATCATCATCATCATCTAAATAAAGCAGAGTTATGAAGGTTTATAGTCAGACATTGACAGGCAGATATAACAATAAACACAATAAATATGCTATACATCCTATACACCGAATGAAAGCCCTGAATGTGTACTTTTACGAGGAAAAGAGTAAACATTGATCCCATGTACAGTTTGTCATAAATTGGTTACATTGCACATTGCGCCCACCAGATATAACTGCAGAGAAGACATGGACCCGAACTCAATATTCACAAAATAAGGCCTATAGCGACATATAAATACTATATACCGTATGAAACAGAAGACTCTGCTTTCATAAGAAAAAAACTTCTACTGTAGTAATAATAAAAATCACACCCATGTGAAGTGAGTGGTGCAACTCTGTCCCATATTCTGTTCTCTGCTTATTCAATACAGCTCGCTATATACGGACTGAGGCAGAAAGTCATGTAAACCTTTTATTTACAGTTTGGTCTGTAAACTTCTACTGTAATAATAAAAATCACACCCCTGTGAAGTGAGCGGTGCAACTGTTCTCTACAGTTGCACCGCGCAACTGTAGAGAACAGTTGCACCGCAACTCTGCTTTTCTGCCTCAGTCCGTATATAGCGAGCTGTATTGAATAAGCAGAGAACAGAATATGGGACAGAGTTGCACCACTCACTTCACATGGGTGTGATTTTTATTATTACTACAGTAGAAGTTTTTTTCTTATGAAAGCAGAGAGTCTTCTGTTTCATACGGTATATAGTATTTATATGTTGCTATAGGCCTTATTTTGTGAATATTGAGGAGTTCACGTCCATGTCTTCTCTGAAGTTATCTGGTGGGCACAAGCTGCATTCAATAACCAATTACTGTCTAACTGTACATGGGATCAATGTTTACTCTTTTCCTCGTAAAAGTACACATTCAGGGCTTTCATTCGGTGTATAGGATGTATAGGATATTTATTGGGTTCAATTTTATATCTGCCTGTCAATGTCTCTGACTTTAAACCATCCATAACTCTGCTCGCTGTTCAAGATAACCACTTCCAGGCAAATGCAGGTGTTGCAAAAAGGTCAATATCTCCAGAATGGAACATGGTAAAATCAAAATGTATTTTTTAAATTGAAGTGGACAAGTTCAGCTTTCTTTTGATGTATGCGTGTGATTCTCGCTATAAGAGAACATTTTGCTGTGGGCCCCCGAACAAGGCCTTTGTGCAATGTTAAACGGTAGCAACATCCAAATAGGCCTGTTGAGATCTTGTAGCAATCAAAGTGTTAACCTGCGGGCCACATTAAGTAAAGGTGGGGGACACATGTGGCCCCCAGGCCGCCAGTTGATATTAACATGTGGGTCGCATTAAGACTGTTGCAGACCCCTGCAGGGGTTACCGATATGACCCAGTATGACCAAATAAGGGCATATCGGGCAGCGATCCGGTGCTGATACTGTATCGGGACATCTCTATCGTTAATGTTTCCACTGTAAAATGCAGACTGTGCATCTGTGCTTTTTGATGTGTCCTTTTTTATTGTTTTAACGGAATATATATTTTTGTCCGTTTCATTCGTTGTTTTGGTTTTGTTTTATGTCCTTTTTTGTGGACTGTTTCTTTTCAGTTGCTGTTGCCAGTCAAAGCTGCCAGTTCCCACCTGATGTTGTGTGGGAGTCCAGACTGCTCCAGAACGTACTGCATAACTGCTAGCTTTGACTGATACCTGTCCATTTAAACTCTAGATGGGCCTGTTGACTGCTACCTGTCCATTTAAACTCTAGATGGGCCTGTTGACTGCTACCTGTCCATTTAAACTCTAGACGGGCCTTTTGACTGATACCTGTCCATTTAAACTCTAGATGGGCCTGTTGACTGCTACCTGTCCATTTAAACTCTAGACGGGCCTTTTGACTGATACCTGTCCATTTAAACTCTAGATGGGCCTGTTGACTGCTACCTGTCCATTTAAACTCTAGACGGGCCTTTTGACTGATACCTGTCCATTTAAACTCTAGACGGGCCTTTTGACTGATACCTGTCCATTTAAACTCTAGACGGGCCTGTTGACTGCTACCTGTCCATTTAAACTCTAGACGGGCCTGTTGACTGCTACCTGTCCATTTAAACTCTAGACGGGCCTGTTGACTGATACCTGTCAATTTAAACTCTAGACGGGCCTTTTGCCTTCTCAACAGGCCCGGAAATTAAGTCCCGGCCCTACCTGGGTCCTCATCAAACCCTGTACACTCAAGACACTGCCCCCGCTACGGTGCGCTATCTCCATATATGGAGCTGACCTGTTCCGACATTCCATATGTTGATCTGACCACATCAAATCCTGTACACTCAAGACACGCTCCATATCAAACCCTGTACATCATCCATTCTACAGGCAAACACCGACTGAGCTTCACCATGATGTGAATCCACCGCAATGGAACATACTCTGTAGGGGTGGGACGGTATGGGTACCTCGCCTCGCCATTCCATATCTGTGGCGATATTACGTAACCTGACTCTGCCAGACTCAGTATTGAGTTCACCAGTTCCACCTCCTGCCTGGATCTGGGCTCTCTCAAGCAGAAACAATGAACCCGGAAGCAGCGGGACAAAAATCTGATATCTCCATAATAATTTCGAGTCCTGTTAGGTTGAGTTTACAGCGCTGTGGCACAGCTTCAATATGTCATCCGTCTTACGTTGATCCCGCCTCTATCGGCCGCATACGGCCGCATATCGCTCCGGCCAGAATTGGTCCGGAGTACATCGTCTTTGCCCGAGTGATACCAGACTCACCCTTCTGGCAGAATGCAAATGTTGTCCAGCAGGGGGAGTGGTTTCACCAGGCTAGATATTAGGCCCTCGATAACGATAATATCACCATATTCCATATATTGCAAGAGACCACGATATCTGTAACTCTGTCACTTCTCAACCATTTCGGACGCGGGGCGGCTCGCCGGAACCGGACCGGCACCCTGGGCGCGTTGATGTGGGACTTCCAGGGACCTCCACACGGACTTGCACCACTCACTTCACACGGGTGTGATTTATTTACTTAGGTAAAAGTATCAATACTGCAATGTATCTTCATTTGAATGTCTCGGTTTTAAATGCAAACCCCCCTCCACTATGACAGCAATACTGTTAATTTCACCCACTTCCACACATCGTACAGAGAAAAGAATGATATATCTGTGATGGGCAAAGAATGATATATCTGTGATGGGCATTCAACCCTCTATCTGCTCAGCACATAAAATCGACCCCCCCAAAGAAACCGTAACAGACGGTGCTGTTTCCAGACTATATCTTTTTATCCATAATTTCACTTTTTGTGCTTTTTTGAGCGAATGCTATCGTGGTTTTTCCAGTTTTTCTAAACAACTATAGTGGGGGAATTTAAAAAATAAATCAAAGGTGAACGGCCTGTTAGTTTTTTTTTGTTAAAAAAGCAATTTTTTCCAGTTTTTCAAAACAATTAATAAAGGTACTGGCGAAGCCCTGGCCTTTTTTTGTCCTGTTGTCCTTTTTTCAATAAAAAATTGTGACAATGGAAAGCCAGACACAATGGGAAAGTGAGCGCTACATTGACGTAGCTGCCCTCAACGGGGACAATATTGTCGCCATGTCGGCTCCATTTAATGGAGACACAGGGCGTTTCCTGCGCAGGGCGGACAGCCGTGGCCATCCACTCCGTCTGTGTCGACGAGACTGTCTGTGAGGACAGTCTCCAATTTGAATTCGACACAGACGGAGTGGTGGTCGAGCTCAAGGAGCTCAAATCGATCAACTCGAGCTCAAGGAGCTCAAATCGATCAAAGGGAGGATACACTATCTCTTCGTCCCAGATAGGGTCATAAATGGACACCCGTTCCACTGGCCATTTCTTAAGAAACATCTCCCACTCACAAATTGGCTGGAATGAGCCAGCCAATTATCCGAGAGTGGTCCCAAGTACATGGGTCCACGCTCGCGTATGTGGACGGAGGGTGGCAGCTCCATTTAACACTGGTACCATCAAGTAAGGTTAGGGAAAGTGGGAAACTGCACACCTTCCAGGAGGCCAGGAAGATGTGCCAAGAATACCAGAAATCCCTGGCAGTGGCCTTCAGGGACATACTGGGATCCCTCCCCATGCTGGAGAAGAAGAGGCCATCAGTTCAAAAAAACGCCCTCTTCCACCAACACCTTAATTCTAGGTGATCTGAATATTCACATGGACACCCCCACCTCACCCCCCGCAGCTGAACTACTACAACTACTGGACTGCCTCCACCTCACACAGCACGTGCACGTCCCAACACATGACAGGGGACATACGCTTGATCTGGTCATCAGTGACTCTGGCCTGATCAGCAACCTGCAGGTGTATGATATGGGTGTGTCTGACCACAGAGTCATCTCTATGGAGCTGCCATTCCTCTCCCCCCACAATCACCCACTCACAGCGACACTCATTCAGGTCAAAAGTCAATAGCATCCGCTCCACCCTATTGCACTTCAACTTCCCTGTCTGTCACCCCACTGCCAGGGATCCCCCAGCCTTTCCACTGCTTTGCCAACATCTCACAACACCAGGTTGAGGCCATCATCTCCAAGATGAAACCATCAACATGCGCCCTTGACCCCTTCCCCACAGCACTGTTAAAAACCCACATTACTGCCATAAGCCCCCTCATCACCACAGTCATCAACCTCTCCCTCCAAGCCGGCTGTGTTCCACCTGCCTTAAAATCAGCCATCATTACACCTCTCCTGAAAAAACCCACTCTTGACCCGGAAGTTCATGCCAACTACAGGCCCATCTCCAACCTGCCCTTCCTCTCCAAGGTACTGGAAAAGGTAGTTGCTGCTCAACTTCAACAACACCTAAAAAACAATAACCTCTTTGACAAATTCCAATCAGGATTCCGCTCAGCCCACAGCACAGAAACAGCACTGGTCAGAGTCACCAACGACCTGCTGATGGCAGCTGATAACGGTTCCCCCTCCCTCCTCATCCTCCTGGACTTGTCAGCCGCATTTGACACAGTCGACCATACCATTCTCCTCAACCGACTCCACTCAACCGACAGAACCGAGCGCGTCTCCCTGGGAGGTGTTCACTCACGATCACACCCTGTCACCTGCGGCGTACCCCAAGGTTCTGTCCTCGGCCCCACCCTTTTCACTCTCTATATGCTCCCCCTTGGTCGTGTCATCAGCCGGCATGGGATATCCTACCACTGCTACACTGATGACACCCAACTCTACCTCAGGACAGTCCCACCCCCCTCTGCCCCCCTGTCATCACCATCATCCACACTGACCACCTGCCTTGAGGAGATAAAGGCGTGGATGACCGATAACTTTCTCTAACTCAACAGCTCCAAGACAGAGGCCATTCTCATCGGCACCCCAATAACCAGCATCACCTTCTCCACCCAGGACCTCCCCCTCTCACCTGTAGTCACCAACTTGGGTGTAAAAATGGACCTTTGACCCTCACATCAAACACCTTTGCAAAACCTCATTCTTTCACCTCCGAAACATAGCCAGACTCCGTCCCACACTCACCCTGCCAGATGCAGAAAAACTTGTTCACGCCTTTATCTCCTCAAGGCTTGACTACTGCAACGCACTTCTCACCGGGATCCCTAGCAAGAGCATCCAGAGGCTCCAGTACATCCAGAACAGTGCTGCTATGATCCTGGTGAGAGTGCGGAAATACGATCATATCACACCCATACTCCATTCCCTTCACTGGCTTCCCGTCTCCTCCAGGATTGATTGATTGAAGAATTTATTAACAGTTTGCAGAATTACAGTACATTTCAAGCACAAACTCAATACAAAGGCTGTTAACTGTGAGTGGACGACCCAATTAAGCATTACACTTGTTTCCAATAGGGTCCACCATGTTCAAATCATCAAAACATTTAGAGACGTACAAATAGACACTTCTATAGACAGAACAGGAATTCATCATAAAGGAGGTAAAAAGGGAAAATAAACATATACAGTGAGGGAAAAAAAGGGGTGGGCGGATATAATACAAGGTCTGCCTCCTCACCCATCAGTGCATCCACAGCAACGCCCCTTCCTATCTGAAGGAACTCATTGAACCCCCAGCCTCCACCCGCTCCCTCCGCTCTGGAAATTCTAACACACTCAAAACCACCACAACAAAACTCCGCACCATGGGGGACCGGGCCTTCTGTTCAGCTGCTCCTCGGCTGTGGAATGCCCTCCCCGACCACCTGAGAGCACCACAATCCGTGGATGCTTTTAAAAGGGGACTTAAGACATTTATTTTTAACAAGGCATTTGGCCAGTTGGACCATTAGATGCTCGGTGTACTTTTAATCCTTTTAGCAGTATACCACGAAATGCATGAATTGTGCTAATTTTAGTCCTTTTATTTACTCATGCATTATTTTATCTTATTCTTCTTCTCTTGTTGTAGCACTTTGAGATTTGCTTCAAATGTAAAGTGTGTTATAAATAAAATTTATTATTATTATAATGTAGAAATACCCCGTTACAAGTAAAGGTCCTGAATGAAACATTTACTTGAGTACGAAAGGAATTGGCTTCAAAATGTACTTAAAGTACCAAAAGCAGAAAGTACTCATTATGCAGATCAAAGTCCCATTTCCCAAGTTTTTTCAAATGTTTAAACATCTTTTGAAAATTACAGATCTACAAGCCCACAATGTGTCACACCGCGTGTGACACATTGTGTCACACGCGGTGTGACACACCGCGTGTTGTAAAACTCTGTTGTAAAAAGTGTTGTAAAACTCTAAATAATGGACCCTCGTCTGGTTCTGACATACAGGTAGTGTGTGCAGGCTGGGTGGTGTGTGATAATCCGGTTGAAGTATTCCTTCGGTACAGCGACTGTGACGGCGGGCCCGGGAGAACAATAACGCTACACAAGACAGTATCACGCTCAGGGCCGTATCCAGCACTTCACAGATGGGGGGGTCCAATTGGTACCGGCCAGCGAAAACAATCGGGTATTTCCGGTTATAAAGTCGTTATTTTCGGGTCAAAAACAGGTCTGCACAGCAGAAATAGCCTAGTGCAAATCTTACCTTTTTGATGAGCCTGCTCACTGGTCATTTTAACTTTTTTCAATATTGGTATATTGCCTATGGTAAATACCATAATAACATCAACACGTCAATTAACTTGAACAACCAATGTCAATTTGAAGCTATGATTCCCTGCTGAGAGAGAGAGAGAGAGAGAGTGAGAGAGAGTGAGAGAGAGAGAGACGCATCTCTCTATCGCGCGTTAAAGAGAGAGAGGGGGGGGTCGCGTTAGCATCAAGCTAAGCGTACGTTCGTTCCATATAAATGACAGATCCACATCGCTCATGGGGCTTCCCATGCGCCTAGTAGATCTGTCGTTAACTTTTATGTGCTTAGTCCCGAAGTTAACATTGTTGTGGTGTTGTGCGCGAGCCGAGAAGCGCGACCACCGGGCGGCCGGCATCTAAACACTGACGTGACAGGCACAGCCAGCCAGAGCAGTGGAGGCGCTTGAAAAAAGATAATAAAAAGTAATCACACAGCAGGTAAGGAGGGGGCTGGGGCAGCCCTCACTTCCCCCTCCGAGTCAGCGGCCGCATGGTCCAAGTGCCTGCCCCATTTGAGGCTTCTTATTCCTTTTCTCTTCCCCGTGGCCGGCGGCGCAACAAACGGTTCGCGACCGGGCCGCGAGCGGCTCCGCGGCCCACGGGGGACTAGTCCCCCGGGACCCCGTGTCTCCTACGGCCCTGATCACGCTAAAGGTTCACAAAGTTTATTACACAACAGGGAACATATATAGTGCTGGATCATAATGACGTGACAATAAGATATGAGACAAAATAACGTGCCTACTGCAGCAAGGCTGACCTTGCTGGCGCTGAGATGTCTCTCATAGCCCACCTATAAAGTATGCTACAGTTCAGGCAGTACACAATACATGTGTATCTCAAGTTCAAGTACACAGACTAAGATGTACTGTACAAGGACTAATTATAACATGAAGTACGAATATTTGCCTCTGAGATATAGTGGAGTAGACGTACTGATAATTTGATAACCTAAAAAATACAACTACAGTATATAATATTCCTAGTTAGAGCACTGTTCAAAGAGTGTACAAATGTCTCTCTCTCTCTCTCTCTCTCTCTTCTCTCTCTCTATCTCTCTCACTGGACCTCAGGCGAACACTTTCGTTAAGCTGAAACGTAAATAACCTGATGATATAATTATACAATGCAATTAGAAGTGTTCAGATTGCGTGCGTGGGTGCGTGCGTGCCTGCCTGCCTGCTTGTGTTTGCTGCTAATATAAGCATGCAATAATCCACTGCAAATGACACCATCATGCTTAATATGCCAACTCCAATCAGCGTCAAATCAACAGCGGTATGAACATGTTTCATAGCAGTCTAAAAAACACGTGAATAACTCAACAGAACCCGACGGAGCAGCAGAGATATGGACACGCAAACTAGACCTAATAACCTGTTTACCATCTGAGTTCATTAGGACACTTAATTAAATCTGATGAGCTCTACTACAATGTTGTGATGATCGGGGATCATATATGAGTGTTATTGTTGTGAGATATTATGAATAGCCTTTGTATGGGCATATTTGTATTTACTATAGAGTTCTCACATTGTTATCGGCTACACAGTACCAGGGTGGGGGGAGTGGTTGCCTGTGTTTTCCCTAATCCTCCGCAGGTGGACTGAGTGATGATTGACACCTAGAGAAGCTGGCCCGTCTGTCAGGGAGTGATCGGCCCTGACTGGCTGTCGGTCTAGAGTGGGAGTGTCTGTCGGGGAGTGATCGGCCCTGACTGGCTGTCGGTCTAGAGTGGGCGTGCTCCTGATCATAGCTCTCTCCCTACTCACCTATGCTTATGCTATATCAGTCAGTCTGTTCCTGGAAGGCGGTGGGGGAGACAGGCCGGAATCCTCTCTCTCCCAGCCGCCACACTGACTGTGGACTTTTGCCATTCTGTTTGATATTTAGTTTTGTCCCTTCGGAAAGGACTCTTTGCTCTTCAGTTGTAGTGTTAATTGTTGTCTGTTTGCTAGGTATCTTTTCTTTTGAGTTTGATTTGTGTTCTGTAAAACATTCGTTATTTCATTCTTTAATTCATCTTTATATGAATAAATATTCGCATTTTGAAGCTGGTTTCCTGTCGATCCATTAAATGTTACACTTAATTACCCCTAGACTTATTGGGTTGTAACAAATGTACAGACATAATATATACAGTACATCCTGCTGCATTTTCTATACAAATATTAAACCCCCAATTCTGAGCAATTCTCCGATCTCCAACAGTCAGCGCACTGCCGCCCAGGCTAGTTTGGCTACTAGACAGATGAGTATCATCAGGATCTGTGTGCAACATAACTGCTATTTATTCACTGCTATTTAACATCCGGTCCGTCGGTAAAAGTGGGCCGGGCGCTATTGGATTTTATTAATGGATTAAATAGGCCCGGGCCCTCAAGGTGTTAACTACCATTGCTACCATTGGTTACTATAGGCGTCAAACTATTCAGGCTGGAGCCTTATTATGGTGTCAGAAGAGGGCAGAGTCACGCTCAAATCCTAACTGTAGCGGTCACACCTTAACTGGACGGTATACGACGCAAGTGTACAACGCAAGTGTACATTTATGCAGAATTAATGAGATATCATTCATGAGTTATGAGATTGTCAAGTTCACAGCGAGGTTACAGGACAGACGGATGGGAAACATAATGACATCCATCGACCATCCATCCGTCTGCTCAGGCCTTGGAGGAGGAGTGGAAAATATCTCTTTATTTTCCTAGAATAGATTTAAACATCTACGTGATATATTATTATTATTATTATTATTATACTGATGACAGAGTATGATTGCCAGACAGCGAGTCTTCTTCAATGATCGATAAGATATGCTTTAGCCTGCATGCTGCATAACCTCAATATAAAGCAGTCACGTGTTGCCCAGTGGGGATATTAAAACGCAATAATGTAATGCTTGTCACATATATTGTATTATAAACATTGTCATCATCATCATCATTGTTGTCTTCATCATCTTATTATTATTTGTATTATATTATTATTAGTATGTTGTTATTAGGCCTATTATTCTTGTTGTTGTTATTTTCAATCTTCCTTGTGAGTACTAATCCAATATTTTCATGTTATCTTCCTTGTGAGTATAATCTAATATCTTTCACACCCAAAGTTCGCTTAGAAGGTCCGGATCAGAGACCAAAATGTTTAAATTTGTTGCATTTTGGTCCGTTTAGTTCACACAGGACTTTGAACCAAATCTATGTGAACAAATTGATCGATACTGACAGAATATGCTATTTATATGGAAAATTACCACACACACACACACACACACACACACACACACACACACACACACACACACACACACACACACACACACAGTGCGAACCCGGTCTTACCCGGTCTTTTATTTAGGACTGATTCTAACGGAAAAAATGAGGACACAACATTCACAAAAGTGTTCCATGAAGAAAATTATTCCGTCTTCATTCCACGAAAAGATCAGTGCGATGTTTGTGTATCATTCAAGCATGGAAAGATTAGTGAGGCCGAATATGATGCACATGTGGCCAAGAAAAATGAAGCGAGGGAAGAAAAATCCTGTGACAAGGAATCTGCGAATGATGAGAAATCTGTTTGGACGATGGACTTGCAAGCTGTGCTGCTGTGTCCAAAAAACCCAAGCCAGCTGCTTGTATTACAAAACAAAACTGCAGGTCCATCATTTTACACTCTTCGAGTTGACATCAAAGGAAGGGTACTGCTATCTTTGGGACGAATCAGAGGGCGATCTCAGCAGCGAGACATTTGCACACCTCCAATATCGCCATTTTGAAGGTGTGATCAAAGACTCAAAGAGATAGTGGTGTGGAGCGATGGTTGTGGTTATCAAAATCGCAATGCAAATGTGGCAAATGCATTCTCAGAGTTTGCCAGGAAATATGGGGTACTAATAACACAGAAGTACCTTGTTGCAGGTCACACACAGATGGAGTGTGACAGCATGCATAGTACCATTGAACGCAAAATTACTACTGATATCATCACCCCGAGAGACTACCTGATCGTACTCAAGACTGCAAGAATCAAACCATCACCATACCATGTGAAGATGGTTAGGCATGGTGAATTCCTGAAAATGAGTGGCTCTTACGTCTCAAGCATCAGACCAGGAACAAAAGCTGGAGATCCAACTGTACATGACCTGAGAGCACTTCAGTTTAGAAGTGATGGTGAGATCCATTACAAGCTGTCCTTCTCTGAGAACTGGGACACAGAGGATACAGCTGCAAGATAAGCCAATGGAATGGATTTGAATGTTTCCACATGCTCTGCCTATCAAGGAGAGAAAGTTCCAGGACCTTCAGTCCATGAAACATGTCATGCCCGTCAAGTGTCATAACTTCTTCGACAATTTGCCACATAACTAGGCATCAATCAACATGACTATGAGGATTCAGGGAAAATAAAGTTTTACTGGAAACGGGTTAGCTAAAAGAAAACTGAGCTGATTTTTTTTTGTTGTTTTGTTGTTTTTTAAGCTATTGTTTAATTTGTTTAAGCTATCAGTGATTTAAGTTGGACATTTTATGTTTCTCTGCAAAGAAGAGCTGGAGGGAGAAGTGAAGTGAACCTCCTCAGATTTGTATTTATTATTATTTATTTCTTTAAGTAACTTAATCATTTAAGTTGCACTTTTGAAGAAGAAAGGAGTTCCCTTTTAAAACGGAAGTAGTTATTTTAGAGTTAACAGTGATTTAAGTTGTCTCGTCAGAAACTGATGTACCTTTCTTTGTGCTTGTTTTTTGTTGTTTTTTCTAAGCTAAGATTGATTTCAGCTATACATTTTCCGTTTACTTGAATTAAAAAGCCATCCATGGCCAAACAACCCTCTAGGTGTCTTGAATGTCTTTGTGCTCTGATATTATTTTAAACACTCTGTGGCTGACCCTAAACCATGGTCTATTAAAAGTAATTGGACTTAGGCAAATTGGAATTTGCCTAAGTCACTTACTGCAGAAGTAATTTGGCCTAAATTGCCTAAAGGTGGCCTTACACTAGCCGATAATCGGGCATTTTTTACGCTCGGGGGGTGCCCGACTCATTCGGGAGCGATTCTCGGGCATAAATTATCGTCTAGTGTGAGTGTATAAAAGATCCAATCGTAATCCCTCCGATCTGCTCGGGGCCGCTCAAAGCGCGATCGGCCCGATCAACATCAAGAATGTTTGATATTTCTGTTTGAATTAAAATTCAATTCAGAATCAATAATGACCCCCAAGTTATTTACTGTACTGTTACTTTCTACAGTCAGGTTGCCAAGTCTGCTTATTATTGATCATTTCTGCTCGCTAGAACCGATTATGAGAACTTCTGTCTTATCCTCATTTAGCTTGAGAAAGTTCTCACTCATCCAGCATTTTATGCTAGACAGACTAACAGCGGGTCTAAAGCACAGGGATCATCTGGAGCTACAGAAAGATATAGTTGGGTATCATCAGCATAGAAATGAAAATTGACTCCGTGATTGGTAATGAGTTCTCCCAATGGCAGTATGTACAGGGAGAATAACAGAGGACCAATAATCGAGCCCTGTGGAATACCAGAACCGATGTTGTGTTTGTCTGAGTCAAACTCAGCTAGATTGACAAAATAACTTCTGTTTGATAGGTAGGAGGAAAACCAGGACAGGGCCGTACCAGACAGGCCTATCCAGTGCTCCAGACGCTGTATTAAAATGTAATAATCAATCGTGTCAAATGCAGCCGTTAGATCTAGAAGTAGGAGAACGGATACATGTTTCTTGTCAGCAGACACCCTAAGATCATTAATTACTTTTACAAGTGCTGTTTCTGTGCTGTGACCTTTCTTAAAGCCAGATTGGAATTTGGTATGCACATTATTGTTCTGTAGAAACACATCCAATTGATGAAAGATGCATTTTTCTAAAACCTTGCCCAGAAAGGGCAGATTAGAAATGGGTCAATAATTACCCAACACAGAGGGATCAAGATTGTGTTTCTTGAGTAAGGGCCTAACTACAGCCGTCTTCAGTGAGTCTGGAAAGACGCCTGATTGTAGAGAGCTGTTTAAATTTTTTTAGGATATCTCCAATCACACTGTCTAAAACCTCTTTGAGAAAGGTGTTGGGAATTGTATCCAATGAACAGGAGGATGATGTCATCTGTGATATGGTTTTGCGGAGTTCGTCTTCATCAATTGCGCAGAAAGACAATAGGCTCCCCCTGGAGAGATCTACCCTGGCACCATTAGCTGCTGTTTGAGGGTTTGAGCTAGCAGCAGCACCATTCATAATATCAGCTCTAATGTTACAAATGTTGTTATCAAAAAAGCATGCAAACTCATTACACTTAGCTTTAGAAGCCGGGTAGGACTGGGGGGGGGTTAAAAGTCGTTCAATGGTAGAGAATAAGACTCATTTTTCTTGTTCTCATTACCCTTAGACTACCGTTGACGGAATTGACGGATTTAATCAATAAATCCAGACCTACCGTTGACGGAATTGACGGGCTGTCAATCGGGAGCCTAATCGGGACCTTAATGTAGCAAAATTTAGCATTTTTTGGCTAATTTGGCTAATGGCCGATGTAATGTTCCTAAAACCGGCCGAAATCCGCGCGTGCATGGGCGATCACGCACGCGCATGATTGCGCATGCATCGCTGCGTAAAATGCGATGTTTTGGGCTTGATTAGAGCTTAATTTGACTTAGTTATGAAAAAGACGATGATAGCTTAGCATTCCGGACATCTTTCATTGTGGCACACTAGCAAAGCTACTACCGGATATTTTGATCCTAACCGGATGTGGTCATCGTTCACTCGCTCCTTTTGGTCAGAATCGGCACAATGGTGACGTTACCGCCACCATCAGGACTGATTGTCCTAATACTATAGTCTTGCCCCGTCAGAATGAGATATAGTGTGTAAATCGCGGATTTTTCTTTTGGCATTAAAATTATGAATTAAAAATATGAATATATGTCACAAAAGGGCTGCAATTGGGGGTGGCACCCCAAGGGTTTTAATAATGCCAGAAATATGCCTGCCTTGCCAGACGCAAGGCTTTGTTATAGGCGACTGTTTAAGAATCTCTAGGTGGATGGTGAGTTTGTTTTTTCTCCAAGCTCGCTCAGCTCTACGACATTCTTGCTTCAGTGAACGTGTATGCTCATTTATCCAGGGTGTTACTCTGGTGTTCTGTTTCTTTTTTGTTTTCATAGGAGCCACTATGTCAAGAGCTGACTCTAGTTTAAGATTACAAATTTGAACCATATCATTCACTGGGGGAGTATCGGACAGGGGGGGGGGCCCAGATGACGAGAGAACTCGTTGGCTGCAGATGAGCTAAAAAAACGCTTTTTTATAGTATATTCAGTGATGCTTTTCTCTAGATCAGAGACAGTCATATTAAAACACAGCAAATAGTGGTCTGATAGCTCAGGCCTTTCAATAGTCCTTTCCACAGTAATGTTCAGACCTCTAGAAATCACCAGGTCCAGAGTGTGCCCATGTTTATGTGTAGGCCCAACAACATGTTGGATAAACTCAAAGGAGTGCAATAACTTTAAGAAACCCATAGCCACCGCATCTGAAGCATCGTCCAGGTGAAGATTAAGATAAGAGTTCTGTCATAGTTAGTGGAACAGATAGATAAAAGTTCTGATATTTCTGTTAGAAATACAGCTTTGCTGCACTTTGGAGGACGATAAATGCTAATCATTGGCATAGAGGATTGACCCTGTAGTATTGTGGCCTGGTATTCAAAGGATGAAAAGCTGCCAAGAGTCAGAGCCTTGAATTTTAAAGTGTCTGAAAAGAATATTGCCAGTCCACCTCCTTTCTTAGCCTCGCGAACAGAGTGAATGAAACTGTAGTTTGCGGGACAGGCTGGCGCTAGGAGAACAGCTCCATCCGAGCCATGTCCATGTCTCTGTCTCTTTACAGATTATATAATTTACAGAGGAGGACTTATTTGTTAATGACCTGATGTTAAACAAGGCAAGGTTTAGCTTGTTATCACATTGTTGGGGGCTGTGATGAGAGGTAAGGCCGCACGCACGTACGTGCGTACAACCACAATCTTAAACTATGATACAGTAACTCATTCAACCCTAATAATAACCAAAAACAGGCAAGTGTGTGTGCGTGCGTGCGTCAGAGAGAGAGAGAGAGAGAGAGAGGCTGAATGGGAGAGAGGAGAGAATCTGACTCACACAATGACAATAGAGACCAATATAGAGAACTATGTATGCTGCATGCCAACAAAGGGCATACTACGTATACACTGCAGGTCTGCAGCTCTTCTCTCTGTTCTCACTCTGCTCTCCCTCATTGATTAGGACTCGTTTCACCTGCTGTCCCTGCACACAGGCAACAGGCTCAATTGACACTCGTTCAGACCAGTTTGGGCAATGTCTTTCATCTAAATAGGATGAACTGATCTGAGGGGGTTTTCTGTGTACATTTCAGTGTAGTGAGGGGATATGACTGAATTAATTAATTGTCACTTGAGGACTTTTTAACAGTTATTTATTTATTCATATGCAGGATGAGTTAGCCCATTTTAATCTATATTCATATATTTATTGTAAAGGGTGATTTAGCCCATTTTAACCTATATTCTGGACCTGGGTTACATCAACAATGCCAAATTTATGGAAAATGTCTTGTATTGTGCCTCTCCCCAAGAAGCCTGGAGCCACTGAACTATAAGACTTCAGGCCCATTGCTCTTACTTCCATTTTGGGAAAATGTTTTGAAAGAGTTATAAGCAGACAAATCACAGCGATGGTTTCTAACAGCTTAGATCATCTCCAATTTGCTTATAAAAGTCAGAGAGGAACTGATGATGCAACTATCAGCCTGTTTAACACCCTGTCAAAGCATCTCCAAGTCCCCTCCCACTTTGCCAGGGTCCTTTTTATTGATTTTACCTCTGCTTTCAACAGCATGCAGATACACACCCTTCTGCAGAGACTCATTGTAGGGGTAAATTGAGGTATTATCTATCTTGTCAGACCGTCCTCAACAGGTCCGTGTTAATGATACTCTGTCAGACATCACTGTGCTTAACACCGGTGCTCCACAGGGGACTATCGTATCCCCCTTACTTTTCTCCTTATATACAAATGTATTTCAGTTAGACCAGGATATGTTTCATTTGTTCAAATATGCAGATGATATGGCCCTGGTTGCCTTACTGAAGAAGGGGGACACAGCGGGGGAGGAAGCATACAGAGTACATGTGTCATCTCTTCAGAACTGGTGCGAGAAAAGCTCCTTAGGGATCAATGTGACAAAAACAAAAGAACTTGTCATTCATGAAAAGGAACCTGTGCAGTCCATTACAATTGGTGGACAAATAGTGGAGGTAGTAGACACTTTTAAATACTTAGGCACATATACAGCAAACTCAATTTCAGTGAAAATACTGACCAGATTTTTAAAACTTGTAACCAACGCCTCCATCTACTACGCAAGCTCAACTCCTTTAGAGTGAGCAAGCATATTATGGAAATGGTCTATACAAATCTGATAGAGGGAATTTTGACTTTTAACATGGCAATGTGGTATGGAAATCTAAATGTAAAAGGAAGAAGCAAGCTGCAGCGAATAGTAAACCTAGCAAAATCATTGGGAAGAGACAGCAACAATTAGGCTGTGATCTACAAGGAGGTACTTCGTAAAAAAGCTGTCAAGATAGCAAACAACCCCTCTCATCCACTCTGCAGGGAGTTCGAACTACTTCCCTCTGGTAGACGGTACAAAGTACCAAAAGCTAACCGTAACATTTTAAAAAAATCCTTCATACCAAATGCCATATTAAGGCACTAAATGATACCATGTCTCGCTAGATTTGTTTGTTTTTCCAATGTATTTTGCCACTGTTATAAATAAATTAAACTAACTAACTAACTAACTAAAGCTGGACATCGGAGGGCCCTCAATACAAGCCCCTCCCTTCTGTGTAGCCTAGAACTGGAGGTCTAGAACTTGGGGTCATGTGATCAGTGACATCACGTTGGTGTACTCTGCAGGCCAGAGCCATAGAGTAAGACAGAGTTACGACAACTCCGTTCACTTCATGTGGCTTCAGTCCAATGGAGGCTCTACATAGACTTCTGTTGGTTTGTCCCAGAACATCCCGGAAGTTTACTGAATGCATTGGATGGAGTCTATGGGCTCGCGCGAGTACATGAACCACGTGACCAGGCTGTTTTCTGACCCCTCAATGTCGTAACTCTGTCTATAATCTATGGCTCTGCTGCAGGCCAAAGAGTACACCTTTGTGATGTCACTGATCACATGACCCCAACTTCTAGACCTCCAGTTCTAGGCTAAACAGAAGGCAGGGACTTTATTTATTATTATTATTTCCACACAACCTCTAAGGTAGATTAATGACGTAGCTCAATGTTGTAAATGAGTGGTACTCCCCTTCAATGGGAACTTAAGATATTCAGAAAGTGGGCTTCAAATCCATCTGATATTCCTTGCCACCTGCACCATATTTGGGCATAGCTACGGTGGAAACTCCTTATATGGACATGCCAGGGAATAGTGAGATCAGAACGATGACAATCATCTTTCCAGACGGGATATATAAGACAATGCAGAAGCAGTTTACAGATACTGGAGTCTACCGACCAATCAGTTTACAGTCTACCAACTGAAGCTAATAACATCCGTCTTCTCCTTGCATCTTATTGGCTGGAACCACAGACCTCTCCTTGCCTCTGATTGGCTATTCAGAGTCCCTCTGTGAGCGTCGTTGAAGTCACGTCTATCTTCTCAGCGAAGAGCAGAAATGGCGTCTGCCAGCGGTCTCCTGTCTGAAGATCACTTCCTGTGTTCCATCTGTTTGGAGGTGTTCACTGATCCGGTCAGCACTCCATGTGGACACAACTACTGCAAAGCCTGTATCACACCTTATTGGGACGCTAAGGATGTGTGCAAGTGTCCACTGTGTCAAGAAACCTTCAATAACAGACCAAAACTATCTGTCAATACTTTTGTCTCTGAGATGGTTCAACAGTTCAGGAGTCACAAGTTGAACGAAGAATATGAAGCAAAGACTGAGGCTGAAGTTCAGATGATCCAGGAGAGACAAGAGAAGATTCAGGAGGTCAAACTCTCAGTAGAGCTCAGCAGGAAAGATGCAGACACAGTGATAGCCGTCAGTGTGAAGGTCTTCACTGCTCTGATCAGCTGTATTGAGAGAAGCCAGGCTGAGCTCATTGGTGTGATTGAAGAGAAGCAGAAAACAACAGAGAAACAGGCTAAAGGCTTCATCGAAGATCTGAAACAGGAAGTCACTCAGTTAGAGAAGAGAATCTCTGAGCTGAAACAGATCTCACACACTGAAGACCACCTCCACCTCCTCCAGAACTTCAAATCCATCAACACAGAGTGGAGACCCACCAAGGACTGGACAAAGGTCAATGTCCATCAGTCTTCACATGTGGTGACAGTGAGGACAGCTGTGTCTCAGCTGGAGAAGACACTCGGTCAAGAGATGAAGAAGCTGTGTGATGCTGAGCTGCGGAGGATCCAGCAATATGAGGTGGATGTAACTCTGGACCCTGATACAGCACATCCCAAACTCATCCTGTCTGAGGATGGAAAACAAGTGAGTTGTGGAAACGTAAGGAAGAATCTCCCTGACAACACAGAGAGATTCTCTGAATATGCCGATGTCTTAGGAAAACAAGGATTCTCCTCAAGAAGGTTTTACTATGAGGTTCAGGTTAGAGGGAAGACTGGGTGGACTTTAGGAGTGGCCAGAGAGTCCATCAACAGGAAAGGTGAACACAGGCTGAGTCCCAACAATGGTTACTGGACTATATGGTTGATGAATGGAAATGAGTACGAGGCTAATGCTGACCATCATGTCCTCCCTGTAAGAGAGGAGCTCCAGAAAGTGGGAGTGTTTGTGGATTATGAGGAGGGTCTGGTCTCCTTTTATGATGTGGACACCAGAGTTCACCTCTACTCTTTCACTGGCTGCTCCTTCACTGAGAAACTCTTTACATTCTTCAGTCCGCATCTTAATCATGGTGGTAGAAACTCTGCTCCTCTGATCATCTCTCCTGTCACCAGTGGCGGATTTTAACAATCTGGTCCATGATGCCCACCATAATGTGAGCGGTGGCCAAGTCACAGTTGTTGAATTAATATAAAAAAGGCCAGACTGAAGTAAGGCCAGCTACCACACGAGCTGAATTCAGGTCATGACTGAAGTAAGGCCAGCTACCACACGAGACTCTCATGACTGAAGTAAGGCCAGCTACCACACGAGCTGAATTCAGGTCAAAAATACCTTTTTTCCCCTGTGATGTTATTTGTTACTGTCTCCAGACACTTTAAGTGTGGGGTGGCAGGGGTCATTATGACCCAAAACCAATAGATGATATATAAATTCATATTTAGAAAATGTTTCTGATTAAAATAAAAAATAAAATTTGTTTTGATTAGAATCGAATATTTAGGAAAAGTCATGCAAGGCAAGGGGAAGCTTCTGAGAGCTTCACGGGCAAAGATAATGAACTTAAAAATCTCAGAATGGGTCAGAAAGACCTGACAGACACTCTAGTGTTAACCCCTCACTCAGGTGACCCAGCCGGGGTGATCAAGTCCCGACCAGTAGCTACCCACGATTACTGTCACAATATAGAGCTATTTAACACTGTTACTGAACACACAGGGGTGCCCAACCTTTTTTGACCCAAGATCTACTTTCAAAATTTGCCACCTAGCCGAGGGCTACCAGCCCAAAATTTACAGTAATAACCCATTCAATATGCACATGACCAATAGAAAATATTAATAGTCATTGTAAGGTCGGAATTACAAGAATGAAAACATTGCAACTTCTCATTTGGGACTCCACATTTATTGAACTCTGCCATACATACTGACAACACATTCATCCGACAGACAACTTGTGTGTGTCTGTCAATGACAAGTGGGTTTTTTTGTGCTCTCAGCACTTTGTATTGACCTGTACTTTTCTTGAATTGTACCCATTCTGCAAATTGTAATATTACATTTTTCAACTCAATCAAAAGTCAACAGTCACTGATGTTCAAAGTCTCTTTCTTTTTTTTTCACGTTTTTTTTTTGTTTTTAGTTATTTTAATAATGTCAGTCTACCTTAGTGGGAACGCTGGCACTGGGAAGAGGAGGCTAGTTTCTCAAAGTCTGGGTTGTAGGCACTGGTTGCAAGCCTCAGGCAGGCCACAAGGTGGTCATCTGTCATTGTGGTTCTGTACTTTGATTTGATGAACTTCATGTGAGAGAAAGCAGACTCACACAGGTAGGTTGATCCAAAAAAAGCTGTTATGTTCAAGGCACATCTCCTGAGGTTAAAAAGCTGTTATGTTCAAGGCACATCTCCTGAGGTTAGGATACTTTTCATGCAGCAGAAGCTCCCAGAACTCTCCCTGCATCCCTTGTGTTGCCCTGGATTTAATCTCGATGTCATTTTGAAGTGTGAGGATCTCATTCTCCACAGAAGGGCTGTCCAGGTGAAACACTGAGGCTATTTTAGATGTGATGGCATCGATATCCACAGTTCCAAAAGGAAAACGCATGTAGCTGGCAACAGGTTCAATTGTTGAAAAGTCTGTGAAGCGCCTCTCAAACTCTGTCACAATCTTTTGAAGTTGCTCCACATAACATGTATAATCGAGCAGTGCAGTGTCCTCCTCCTCCTCTTCTCTCCTCCTCCTCTCTCCTCCTCCTCTTCTTCTCTCCTCCTCTGTCCTCCTCTGTCCTCCTCCTCCTCTTGTTCCCTCCTCTCTCCTCCTCCTCTCTCCTGCTCCTCCTCTTCTCCCCGACGTTGAACTGCTGCTTGCATGTGTGGAAAGTTGCGCAGGTCACTGCTTTGCAGTCTACTTGTCCACAGCTTGAGCTTGGTTTTAAACACGTTCACTGAGCTGATCATGTTAATTATGCATTTATCCTTGCCTTGCAGCTCTAAAGAGATCGGTTAGGAATGCCAAATCCAAAAGCCATTTGTTGTTCTCTAGCTGTGTATATTCGACATGTTTACCAAGCTTGAGAAACTCTTTTATTTCAGGCAGCAATTCGCTGAATCTCTCCAGAAATTTACCTCTGCTCAGCCACCTTACATCTGTGTGCAGCAGCAGGTCTGTGTGCTCTGCTCCGGTCTCCTCCAGGTGTGCACGAAACAACCTCCTCTGTAGGCTCCTTGCCCTAACGGAGCACACGATCTTCATAGCGATATCCATCACTTCCTTCATATTTAGAACTTTCCCACACAGCGCTTGTTGGTGAATGATGCAATGGTAATTAAGGAAGTCCGGAAAATCGTCGCTTTTTTTGCACAGTCCAAAAAGTCGTTTGCTCTGCTGAACGAATTCCATGAACGCCTGAAAGATATCTTCACCTCTAGTGTGGCCCTTAAGTGGCAATATGGTGAGAAGCTCTTCTTTTGCGCTCATGTTTTCAAAGGCCATTCTAATGTAAATACATAGCTGTGCCACATCTACCATGTCATTTTTTTTGCGAGAACGTGGCTAACACGATATGACTCTAGTGTAGCCGCCTTTGCCTTTGTCGTCGGCCTCGTAAAAGTTGCCTGTTGCCCCGCTAAACGGTCCTTCAATTCCTGTACCTTTGTCGTTCGTAGGACTGATTTTTTGGGGAAGGCTGGGTCAATCTTCTTTTGGTGCATTGAAGAATAATGCCGCTCCAAGTTGCACCTTTTGGGGAGGGCCACCGTCACATTGCAGAGCAGACAGATCGATTTATCTTTGAAATAAATAAAGATAAACTCCTCCTCCCACTCCTTGTGAAAATGATATGTTTTGGGTCGTTTCGGTTGTTGTGCCATTATTGTCGCTTGTCTCAAATCACTTTTTTTCTACACCAGTTTTAATGCATCAAAACATCCGCCAGCATGATGGGCGTAACTCCACCTGTTGACTTGATTGACGGTTCATTGACCATTGACAGCTTCCAATTATAATTTATTCACGTTCAGCAAGCTGAAAACACCACCTCCGCTGTTTTCGACCAATCGTTTAATTTTATGTTTAATTTATTCACGTATTTTCGGTAGCAGTGTATTATGGAGGGCTCAAGCTATCCAGCTCGCTTTTTTTTTCTTTTTTCCTGAAATCATCTCGCGGTCGACTGGCAATCCTCATGCGGGCTACCGGTCGACCGCGGTCGACTGGTTGGGCACCCCTGCTCTATAGCAATGATCACTATATCACCACCATATCTCTTTAACACTTATTTTAATGAACAAAAAAAGACGTAATCAATGTAATAAAGTCAAGGAGAACATCATTTAGAAAAAGAATGCCATTCATTAAACTCATAGAACAATGCAATATGCAACCACCAGGTGGTACTGTGGATCTGGGGGTAGAGAGGGGGTCAGAGTGTCCTTGAGCAAGACAGACAGCAATGAGCATGGTGTGCGTGCGTGCGTGCGTGCAGGCTGCATAATAGTACAGATTTTTAACCATAGAAAACTAGACCCCCTGGAAGAAGAGAGGCTATATACAAAAAAAAAGATTTTTGAGCGATGGAAATAAGTGAATTAGCACAACACCCCATAGCCCCATTCAATTCAATGCAATTCAATGCAATTCATTGAGGGCCTATGATAGAGGAAATAGCCAATAATGCACAAAATAACACCTGGATCTCTTTGGTGGGGACGTAACGACGACAATTATAGGTAAGAAAGCCTTCTAGTATGGAATTCTCCCTTAAACACACGACACACATGAAAGAATAAAAGACGACACACAAACACACGGTTTGTCATTAAAATGAACACATTTTAAAACCACTGTTGCTTCATTGACAGAGTTTCTCCTCAGCAGCAGACTGCACGCAGCTGTAATAATCATAATTATTATTATTATTATTGATTTCCCCCTGTGCGATAATAAAGGTATCTATCTATCTATCTATCTATAATGTGACAAACAGTGGACATCTCAGTTGGGAATGAAACTCTTCACGTCATTAATGTCAACATTTTCACACATCGTTTATCAAAAGATTGATAGGCCTATATGTATACAGTACGCATGGCTGGAACATACAGTATATTCTTGCATCTTTAACATCTCCAAAGTAACTACTAACTAAAGTTTTCAAATAATTGTAGTGAATAAAAGTACAAATTTGGCTCCGAGATGTAGTGGAGTAGAAGTGAAAGTACTGGAAATTGGAAATACTCAATTAAAGTACAAATAACTCAAAATTGTACTTAAGTACAGTACTCAAGTAAAAGTACTTAGTTACTTTCCACCACTGTACAACGATACAACAGATCTAGTCAGTTACAGTGCAGTCTGTCCGTCTCACAGGGCAGAGCCATCAGTCTGTCCACCTCACAGGGCAGAGCCGTCGGCAAATAATGATTATTTATCATAAAAACACACAAACCTATCGGGAGGATTTGAGCAGATTCTCCGAGACAAATCTACATGACCACAATAAAGAGGGGCGTGGCTTCACCGTGGATCTCTGAGGTCATTTTGATGATGTCAGATTTCATTGAGGAACCAATGAATTGGCACAATGACTAAATTGGGGAGGAAAAAAGGGGGTAAAAAGTAATTGGCTGAATGTATAGAAACAAAGCGGACCTCTCTGACACCTTTAGATCATCATAGAAGCCACACCTCCCCTCCCCCCCTCCTCCGTTAGTATTAGGGATTCGAACCGCCGACCCATGGATCATTGGACGACCTGCTCTACCTCCTGAGACACAGCCACAGCCGTATATACAGCCTACGTTACAGAAGTTGAGAATGGGTCCCCAGCTTTTAGAAACTGCCGGATGCTAACTTGCATATGTTGGGCAATTTTCATAATTAGCATAATACGATGGGGTATAATATAAGGCAACATTTTCAAAATGTCATGCTTTAAGAAGCATGTGACAGGTCAAAGCTTGGACTCCTCATGCATAGAAGGAGGCATGAGGTCAGTCCGTTGCTCTCCCCAGGTTGGCAGAGGGAGTGCACTAAATCGAAGAAAAAATATGCGGAGGGGGTGGGGTGGGGGGGCTATGGTAAACCGTGTGGCCGGCCATAGAGGTCAAACTTTCGCGTCTTGATTATTATTACAAGTAAGACGCGCAAACGCGGGAAGCGAACGCAGCTCGTAAATTGCAATAACAACAATTAGAATAAATTACGTACTTTTTAAGGTTTTTTTTAAGTTAAGTTTTTTTTAAATTAAATGTTTTTTCAAGTTTTTTTTTTAGTGTGTGTGTATGTGTGCGTGCGTGTTTCTTTTTTAGGTTTTTTTTTTTTAAGTTTTTTGTTTAAGTTTTTTTTTAAGTTTTTTTGTGTGTGTGCGTTTTTCCTTTTTAAGTTTTTTTTTTAAGTTAAGTTTTTTTTAAGTTAAGTTTTTTGTGTGTGTGCGTTTTTCCTTTTTAAGTTTTTTTTTTAAGTTAAGTTTTTTTTTAAGTTAAGTTTTTTTTTAAGTTAAGTTTTTTTTTAAGTTAAGTTTTTTGTGTGTGTGTGTGTGTGTGTGTGCGTGCGTGCGTGCGTGCGTGCGTGTGTGTGCGTGCGTGCATGTGTGTTTTTGTGTGTGATACAGCTGCGCCCTCTGGTGGTGGGCGGGTGGTGTTACAGCGTGACACACACACAGACACACACACAGACGTGATCTGCTGGGTCTCATAGTAAATGCTCACTGCGTTCGCAATTATTATGATTAAGTATGTGTTTCGGATTTCAACCTGTGTTTCTGCCATTGCATGGCAGGCACCCAGAATAATAATAACACTTTATTTGTATAGCACCTTTCATGACATGAAATGCAGCTCAAAGTGCTTTAAAGAGCAATGGAGAGAAGAAAAAAATGGTGTACCAGGAGCTATGGAAGCATAAAGCATAAAGCTTCCATACAAGAGCATGCCTGTTACACACTGGGATTCATTCAAAGGAAGTAGAACCATCTTGTTTAACTCGAAATATGTGCTCTCTTGTAGAACAGCTGTTTTACATAAAGTGTGTGCTATTTGTGATTTCAGATGTTTTGATTGGGATCAACTCAACCATTGACAGTGACACCAAAACAACAAAGCTGCCCAGCCAGAAAAGTGGGAAGGTGAGGGAGAAGAGGAACAATTCGGTCTGTCCTCCTGTCATTCATTATTTTAGATCTCTATCTCAGGCTGATTTTGAAGTTGTTCAGAAGATAACATTTCAATTAACTGACCTTCATAGTTTGAAACATTTTAATTCAGATACATCTTTAGTAAGTGAATATGGTGTGGAGGACCACTTATTTTCTTCTTTGGCTGTCATCTCTTGTGCAACTGCATGTCCTTTGTTAAGTAGGTGCATGTGCAAAACCTTACCTACTATGTGTTGTTCAGAAAAGGGAAGTCAACTAAAGAACAGTGCAGTTTCTGGATGTCACTACTCTTAAGGCCATTTAACACTAGCGCGTCGGAGCGGTCAGGCTGACCGATTTTGAAATTTTGAAGTGGATTTTCTTTGCCCATGAAGTCCTGAGAAAGTTCCCCTTGCATGACTTTTTCTAAATGTTCGATTCAAACCATCTCTGTTTTTTTTTTCATCTGAAACGTTTTGGAAATATGATTTTAGACATAATTCTACTAAAATGTCTGCTCTTTTGCGGTCCGTGGGACCGCTCTTAGAGCCCTCACCCTTTCTCCCCCACAAGCCGTGCTGTTCACACCTTCCTCCCGGCTGGAGACGGGCATTGTTCAAGCTAATGTGTCATTTGCATTCCAACCTACATGTGGAAGTCCACATGTAGGCAAACTTACATTACAAACTTACATAAACTAAATGTTGTTTTAGATGTTATATTTCTTATATGCGGTTTGCAGAAATAACGATGTCTGACTTTATTTCTCGAAACGGAAAAAGAAATATGTTGACTATACACACCATCTTTAGCATAATTATGTTGGAATAATAAAGTTTATAGCATTGTGACTATGTCGCGCATATTCATTTCATATATCAGCGCATCAAAAATATTTTTACTTTATTTTTCGGAGGGCACGCTAAACGAACAGTGTAAAAATGACATGAATCAATGACATGAATCATTCCAACGCGATAGACCTCCTTCCCTATAATGTATCCCCTCTATATAAAAATGACAATATATAACGCTAATGTCGTATTTATTTTATTGTCTCAATACAAAGATGGACAGTGTAATTGCTGCGCAAGGGTAATTAATTATAGTGACATGTGAGCGCTATATTGAATATATAGCGCTCAGATCGTCACTATAATTATAGTTTCTGAAATGAAAAAGAAAATATGGTGTGTTGACTGACTGGCGTATTGTTTCCACCTATATCTATTGAGCATAGCTAAATAAATACATGTTGACTATACACGCCATCTTTAGCATAATTATATGGGATAATAAAGTTTATAGCATTGTGACTGAGCTGTGCATGACATTTCCTGTTGGCTGTTTTCAATGAAATGACTTGTGTATAATATGAATAAATGCTACATCCTACATTTATTTTGTACCGTAGGCTATAGTTTTTGAACGAATATTACCATGTAGGCCTGAAATGTTTGGTGTTACATCACAAGCATGCATGTGTGACATCAAATCCTTTATACACATTTTTTGCATCGTAGTTGCAAGGTGACAAGAGCAGGAATGTGCAGAATAGCCCAATCAGAAATCCATTCGATTGTTATTGTGTTGATTGTGTTTGAACTATTGAATCAATCAGTATAAATAATTCTGCACATTCCTGCTCTTGTCACCTTGCGCAAGGGTAATTAATGACATGAATCATTCCAACGCGATAGACCTCCTTCCCTATGTATCCCCTCTATATAAAAATGACAATATATAACGCTAATGTCGTATTTATTTTATTGTCTCAATACAAAGATGGACAGTGTAATTGCTGCGCAAGGGTAATTAATTATAGTGACATGTGAGCGCTATATTGAATATATAGCGCTCAGATCGTCACTATAATTATAGTTTCTGAAATGAAAAAGAAAATATGGTGTGTTGACTGACTGGCGTATTGTTTCCACCTATATCTATTGAGCATAGCTAAATAAATACATGTTGACTATACACGCCATCTTTAGCATAATTATATGGGATAATAAAGTTTATAGCATTGTGACTGAGCTGTGCATGACATTTCCTGTTGGCTGTTTTCAATGAAATGACTTGTGTATAATATGAATAAATGCTACATCCTACATTTATTTTGTACCGTAGGCTATAGTTTTTGAACGAATATTACCATGTAGGCCTGAAATGTTTGGTGTTACATACATGCATGTGTGACATCAAATCCTTTATACACATTTTTTGCATCGTAGTTGCAAGGTGACAAGAGCAGGAATGTGCAGAATAGCCCAATCAGAAATCAATTCGATTGTTATTGTGTTGATTGTGTTTGAACTATTGAATCAATCAGTATAAATAATTCTGCACATTCCTGCTCTTGTCACCTTGCGGGGAAACTCCCCCCATTATTTGTAATAGCCCAATCAGAAATCAATTGACATTTAAATTAGCCTATACAACTTTGATGCAGAAAATGTGTATAAAGTCACAGTCACTGGTCATTTCAGAAACATAACCGTCAGACGACATGATGAGAAGGACAAGAGAACGACGTTACACTGCAGCAGAAGCAGCCAACCTCCTTCAACGGCAGACTGCTTTCGGCGATGTAGACAGCGATGATGACGCACCGTTTGGGGATTTCGGAGGAGACGCACCACAGGCTGAAGTGTACTACCCGCCAGCTTCAGATAGTGAGTCTGAATGTGACACAGAGGACTTACCTGAAACGTCTCAGCCCGAGTCTACCACGACTGAGACAAGTAAAGATGGAACCATATGGTCATCTATGCAACCTGGGGCTGGCCGCGGCAGAGTGCCCATGCGTAATATCTTCGCAGCCAGACCAGGTCCCACTGCTTTTGCCAAGGTCAGAATCCACGACGAGCTGAGCAGTTTTCTGTGTATGTTTGACCCCAACATATTGGAAACCGTCAGAGACTGCACAGTGAAGTTTGCCCGCAGTGATGGACAGAATCAAGATTGGGATTTGTCTGTTACAGAACTGAAAGCATTCATCAGTGTGTTTTTCATTCGTGCGTTGACGACATGTGGTTATCCATTGAATCAACTGTGGGCCAACGAATGGGGAAATGAGATGGTAAAAGAAACAATGTCTCGTGACCGTTTCAAATCCATCATGCGCTACTTGCGATTTGATGACAAGGACACCAGACTCGCTCGCAAAGAAGCAGACAAGTTTGCGGCAATAACGGACATTTGGAATCAGTTCACAGACAACTGCAAATCTTGCTATGTGCCTGGAGTGAACATCACGGTGGATGAGCAGCTCTTCCCCTCAAAGGCAAGATGTGGGTTTACGCAATACATGGCCAATAAACCAGACAAGTTTGGAATTAAGTTCTGGATTGCTGCTGACCTGGACAGCAAATACTTCCTAAATGGATTTCCCTACCTTGGAAAGGGCCAGTACCGCAGCAGGTAATTTATTTTCCTCTAATAATAATAATAATCATGTATTTAAAATGTCTTTACATCAATGCCTATATGTATATATTTTGCGTTGTAATAACCATTACACCTTCTCCCTGTCATTTGCAGTGATGGCGTGCCGCTGTCTCAAGATGTTGTCCAGAGGCTGGTGGAACCATTCCTCGACAAAGGGCGGAACATCACAATGGATAACTTTTTCACTTCGATGAAGTTGGGGCAGTCTCTCCGAGCAAGAAACACAACGATACTTGGAACTGTGAACAGACAGAGGCGAGAGTTGCCTCCATGCGTACGTGGAAAAGAAAGGCTATTCCACACGCAACTGATGAAGAGCAATGATGCCACGCTCACCATCTACCAGAGCAAACCCAACAAAAACGTTTGCATCCTGAGCACCATGCACCGTTCCATCGGGATTGGTACAGACCCCAAAGAAAAGCCAGAGTCTGTAACTGATTACAACCACACCAAGTGGGGAGTGGACATTTTGGATCAGATGGCACGAAACTACAGCGTCAGAGTTGGCACCAGTCGCTGGCCAGTGGCTGTCTTTTACAACATGCTGGACCTGGCTGCCATCAATGCCTATGTATTGTTCAAACAGTGCTTGGACAAACCGCAGCTCACCAGGAGGGAGTTCCTACAGGACTTGGCACTACAGCTCCGTAAGGAACACATGGATGAAAAGGACTCTGCGTCAGTGCCACCACGCACACCTCGGCGCCAGCAGCGCAGCGCACTGCAGCCGCTGCCGACCACACCACAGAACCAGCCTACAACGCCAAGAGCTGCCAAGAGGGCCCAGAATGGTCCACAGACACCAGACACCCCTACCCCCAAGAAGAGAAGGCAGTGTCAGCTTGACGGATGTGGAAACAAGACGCTAATCAGCTGCCATAAATGTGACAAACGGGCGTGTGGAACATGCACTGGTACATTTACTATGACATGTGTCAAGTGTATCTAAGCGAAAGAAGAGAAAGACAACATTTTGTGTGCCATCCAGATAAATGTACAGAAACTAATGCCATAGGATGTTTTCCTGATTTTATGTCACACCTTGCATGCTTTATATTGTTATATTGTGTAACACTAAGAAACAATAAACATTCTTGAATTAACACAAAGTATTCATGTCTGACTTTATTTCTCGAAACGGAAAAAGAAATATGGTGTGTGGTATTGTTTCCACCAAGCGCATAGCTCAATAGATATAAATACATGTTGACTATACACGCCATCTTTAGCATAATTATGTTATAATTTATGTTCATGGATCCAAGTAAACAGACATTGTTTTTTTTTACTACGGTACAAATTTGGTTGATTCAATACAGAAACGAGACGGTAAGATGCGCTGATATGAAATGCGCGACATAGGAACGTGGTATGGTACAGAAACTAGCTATAGCTAGCGCTATATTGAATATATAGCGCTCACATCGTCACTATAATTATAGTTTGGTAAACTGAAATGAAAAAGAAAATAACTTTTCTGCACGCGACCAGTGGAACTGATTTCCACGCATCACGGATCAATATCCAAGTAACTGACGGTGAGGTATGCGGAAGTGCATTTTAGATAACGCTGTAGCACTATTTGTGGCGGTGATGCGTCACATGACTTGATCTATCCTATGGTGTATATATAAACCGTGCTGCTGCTACGGATCTCTCTGCTGGCACAATAAATCAAATATATATAAATGACATCGATCATAGGCGGCGGCTAGGCCAGGCTTAGCCTTCCCAACAATTATGCTGGGTATTTTTAAAATATATATAGGCTAATATGTGGCTAGCCGGCCGCTCCCAAACTCCCAACTCCTTTGTCTGTAGCCTAAACTTTTCTGATTTGCACGCACGCACGCACAGCTGTCGCGCATATTCATTTCATATATCAGCGCATCAAAAATATGGTGAAATATGGTGTGTTGACTGACTGGCGTATTGTTTCCACCTATCTATTGAGCATAGCTAAATAAATACATGTTGAAAAATAACTTTGAGTTGTCCTGTCGAGTTGAAACGCTGCCTTGAATTAGTTGGAATGTGACATTTAGAAGACAATGGCAAGTCGTCAACCCCCCGCCACGGGGGGAGAGGTGTGAAGAGATGCAGGGAGAGAGTGGCCAATGGAATTGCACGAAAAACACCGGTCAGCCTGACCGTTAGCCGTCATAGTAGTAGTGATTTTAATTCAGACATGCTAGTGTTAACTGCCATTTTCTGTCCACAATTCTCAGCGTTGTAGATACCCTGAAATAGTAGCAAATACTTATATTGTTCTTTTTTTCTGCCCTGCCAGATATTTGTTGCTGATTTCCAACCATGAGTTCCATGCATACCTGCTGGTTTAGACCTCTTGCCTGAATGAACTTTTGACATCTGCCATCTCCTTAATGGACTTCAGTTCAGTTTTACGGACTTCAGATCAGTTTTATGCCAACAGTCAATGTTTTCGGTTCCAAGCCCTTTTTCCCTTTTGGATGTTGAAAGTTTGCACTGTTATCCCTGCAGCGATTTAAATGTGTTTCAGCTGGTCAGTAATGGGTATTGATTTAGATAAAAGCAATGGCGGATGTGTACAGTATGATCGCAAGGAAAAAGCACGCACAACTCCAGCTATCTCAGTCTCTTGGAACATTTGTGTGGATGTGTATGATAACATAAGGGTGAAATTCATTTCAATTCAAGTACAATAGGTGTGTACAAAAGATGTGTTTGATTCATGTTGAAATACACATAAGATTAGAATTTCCTCCTACACTATACTGTATATAATTCACATCATAGCAGTGGGATTTAGGTTACAAATACAGTATGTGACATTTCACTTATGCTGAAGATGAAAATGTGTAGTTTTGTCAAGGAAATGTGCTAGTTGTAGTCCTATAATGTTGTGACATTCATTCAGGTAAATGTGACCAAATCTTAGGTAGAATGTGTCACTTCTCAGTCCAGAATGTATTCAAAGCAAGGTGGCACATATCCTACAGATTTCAGAAGTGTTTATACATTCTGACTAATAAACTATTCAATCAATACTGCCTTCCTGTGTTTTGTTTGTCATCTTCAACCCCCTGTATGAACTTGTCCGCTGGATGCACGTGGTTGGCAGCCCCAATCCTTTCCCTTCACGGCAACACCAGGACTTCTCAACCAGGCAGCGGCTCTGCAGTCCAGCAAGCCCTCAGATTTCCTGGAACTCTTCCTCACAGAGGAGTTGCTGATGGTCATCATGAGGCAGACCAATCTCTATGCAGCTCAGTGCATCGCATCTATACCACCAACGCGTCACTCCAGGGTCAACGCATGGAAGGACGTCGACATAAAATAGCTCAAAGACTTCTTTGGTCTCTTCTTCCTGACCGGCCTCATCAAGAAACCAGAGTTGGCAGACTACTGGTCTACTGATGAAGCCCTGTGTACACCATATTTCGCGATGGTGATGTCTCGGAACCGCTTCCAGCTGATCCTGAGATTTCTCCACTAAACAGACTGGCGGGAAGACCCAGATGACCGGCTCTTCAAGATCCGCCTCATCAGGAAGTGGCAGAAGAGACCACTTATCAATGTGTGGTGTGTTTCGTGCCTCTGCACCAAGGGCAATGTCACACCCTGTACCACACAGGAAAAGAGCTAGACTTTGCGTGAGACGCTCTTGTATTATTATTATTTTTTATGTCATGATTCATGTCTTTATTTTTGTGTTTGAAGAGACATGCTGTACTGAAAGCTGAGTGTTCTGTAAAAGGCTATTTTTATTTAGATGTTTTATTTTGTGACAGTATTTCTCCAACTTCTCTCTAAGTGAAAAATAAATTCATGTTTGAGAGATTATTCAAAAGTGGTTGTCTCAAATTATTTTCTCAGACTAAGGTGTATGCAACTGCCTATAAGTAAATAACTGAATATGCTAGACACACTTTTCATTTTTCTGGGTAAAGTAGAGTCCTTGATGTTTCATTTGAGCTATTTTGTGTCTTGTTTATCATATCACATGAGTTTATATTGGCCTTGAACAATACCTGGATTTCTCAAAGCGCCTTTTTGCTCAAACTATCGTGTATTCAACTGCCTAGTAAGTAAAGAACACAACATTCTAGAAACCTTTTTTTTCTGTGTTAAGTAGAGACTTGGAGCTTCCAAATGAGCTATTGTGTGTCACTGTAGTCATATCACAGTAGTAGTCATATTTTTATGGGACTTGACAGATTAGTGTAAATAGGGCCTTCTTTAGTCGGAGCATGGTGTTTTCAACGGCCTAAAAAATAAAGAATGCAACATGCTGGAAACCCGTTTATTTCTGGGTAAAGTAGAGATTTAAAAAGATAGTTCAGATTTTTTTAACTTAAGTTGTATGAAATACTTGCCATTAATATAGTGGTTGCAACTGTATTAATTGATTGCCCGAGTCCCATGGTGGGAGTTCTGCTCTGGTTTTGGTCAATATTAAGTAGTTCCGGTCATTTTGTGGGGGGCATTTTGTTGACCTATTTCTAAAATATTAGCGCGACTTTCGTTCAACTTTGACCCCTCTATCACATGGAACTATTTTTTGGGCGTAGTGATATGGACACAAGAAACATAGTTCTGTGTGATAGAGGGGTAAAAAAAAACGGAAGTTGCACTAATATTTTAGAAATAGGTCAACAATACAAATTACGTTAGTTTTGTGGATTCATTTACTTTTACTGCGTGGCCCCCAGTGCCCCCCACAAAATGACCGGAACTACTTGATATTTCACCAAAACCAGAGCAGAACTCCCACCACAGGACTCGGGCAATCAATTAATACAGTTGCAACCACTATATTAATGGCAAGTATTTCATAACCACTATATTAATGGCAAGTATTTCATACAACTTAAGTTAAAAAAATCTGAACTATCCCTTTAAAGCTTTACAATGAGCTATTGTGTGTCACTGTAGTCAAATCACAGAGTGTTATATGGGGCTATAAACAGTATCAAACTAAAACGGCTTGTAACTACTACTACTTCAAAAATTGGCCTTTTTTCACCGAAACCAAGGTGTAATAAAATGCTTATAAGTAAACAATGGAACATGCTAGAAACATAATTTTTCTGTGTAAAGTAGAGACATTGTGGTCATATCGCACATTTTTCTTCGTCGTCCAAAGCTGGCAAAAGGCACAATAAGCTGTTATTATGGGTGGCCATAAGAGGGTTAACTACAACTATAAAATAAATAACTATCATAGCTAATACTTAAATCATAATTAATAGTACCCAATTTGCCTCACATTGCATCCCAATGTCCGACCACACTGCTGGTTGCCAACTCTTCAACAAGGAACAATGTAAAGCGGTCAAGGACAGAATTCTGACCATAGTGCACTTGTTTTTAGTTAACACATTAATTTAATCAAATTACACTCTATCCTACAGATTACAGTTACAACCAAATTCAGCACAAGATCAGCAAGTCTCTGTGGAAAATGGATTACCATTGCCAACCATTTGGTAAATAAAAGATACAGTCACATTCCAAAGGCTGTCATGAGTGTACCAGGACTCCAGGATGTGGTTGTGGCTGCAGTGCTGGGTATTGTCCAGAAGGAATGCCGTACCATGATCAGACAAGGATCTGTGCTCCAACAGACAACACCGGCAGATCTGAAAGACTTCAAATGGGACAATGTGCTTTCAGAGTGGAGTGGAGTTGCTCCCACATTCCTCCTGTTCCTTAAAGCGGCGGCTGCTGTCTCTGACAAAAAAAACAAATCTTTTAGAAGAAAATTATGCACCACCAAGACATGTCTTGAAGTGGTGGGGAAAAAGAAAACAAACCACAAACCCTGGTTGTCAACAGAAACACTGAGAAGAGTAGAAGAAAGGAGAGCAAAAAAGGACACATTAAACAAATGCAAAACCCGAGCAAAAAAGGCAGCAGCCCACAAAGATTACGAGATAGCAAACAAGGAGGTGAAGAAAAGCGCTAAATGTGACAAACAGAACTACATCGAGGCCCTGGCACAAGAAGCGGAGGAAGCAGCTGGAAAAAACAACCTCAAGGAGCTATACATGACCACCAAGAAACTAGCTGGAAAGTTTAGGCAGACAAATGCCCAAGTCCGGGATAAACAGGGACGACTCCTTACTACTAAGGAGGAACAACAGCAAAGATGGACAGAGCATTTCAGGGAGCTGCTCAACAGACCACCCCCTGCCCAAGAGATAGAAATACCACCAGCAGCACACCTGCTTGACATCAACTGTAACCCCCCAACAAGATCTGAGGTAAAGAAGGCCATTAAGGCACTACGACGTGGTAAGGCAACAGGGCCAGACGACATCCCCGCGGAGGCCCTACAGGCTGATGTTGAAACCTCAACCACCATGCTACACCAGCTAATTAAAAAAATATGGGAAGAGGAAAGCATACCAGTAGACTGGAAGGGCGGTCTTATCGCTATTATTCCTAAAAAAGGAGACCTCAGGGATTGCAACAACTACCGAGGGATCATGCTGCTATCAACACCAGGCAAAGTGCTCAATCGCATTATCCTAGAGAGACTACGAAAGGGGGTCGATGACGAACTGAGAGAAAACCAAGCTGGTTTTAGGAGCGGAAGATCATGCAGTGACCAAATTGCTACCCTCAGGATCATAATCGAGCAATCCATAGAATGGAACACACCTGCCTATGTCAATTTCATCGACTTTGAAAAGGCATTCGACAGTGTAGACCGGAAACTGTTGTGGGACCTAATTACACACTATGGAATCCCCCCCAAATGCATAACCATCATTAAGAACACATATCAGGACATGCAATGCCAAGTGCTCCACCAGGGACATGCACAAGAAACATTCGCAGTGCTCACTGGGGTGAAACAGGGCTGCCTGCTTTCCCCTTTCCTTTTCATCCTGTGCATCGACTGGACCATGAAACAAACAACCCACAATAAAAAGACCGGCATCCAATGGAGTCTCACAGAACACCTGGAAGACCTCGACTTCGCGGATGATATTGCACTACTCTCACACACCCACAAACAAATGCAAGCGAAATGCCAACTCCTGGAAACAACAGCAGCCGGATTGGGGCTTAAAATAAACGGACCAAAAACCTAAATAATGCGGATAAACAACAAAAGCACAAATCCAATAAACATCGGAGGCCAGACACTGGAAGAGGTGAAGTCACGAATAGGGAAAGCAAGAGCAACATTCAAGATTTTAAATAAGATCTGGAAAACCAAAAATATTTCACTCAATACAAAACTCAAAATCTTCAACTTCAATGTCAAATCCGTACTACTGTACGGATCAGAAACCTGGAGGACCACCAACTACATCACCAATAAACTGCAGAAATTCATCAACCACTGCCTAAGACGCATCCTCAGGATCTTCTGGCCAAACCACATCAACAACCTATGGGAACGCACCAAACAAGAAACAATAGAGATACAGCTGATAAGGAGAAAGTGGAGCTGGATTACACACATTAAGAAAAAACAAAACGGCAATAACTAAACAGGCACTAACGTGGAACCCACAAGGAAAACGGAGCAGAGAGAGACCCAAAAACACCTGGAGAAGGAGCAGAGCTAGATGTCAAACAGAAGGGACTGACGTGGAAACAGCTGGAGAGGATGGCGCAAGACAGACGAGGGTGGAAACGACTCATCAATGGCCTATGTTCCGAAAGGAATACAAAGGCCTAAGTAAGTAAGTAAGTATTTAATGCTTGTGCCATCTGTTTCCAGTCAACATAAGATGTGTTATCACACTTACAGCTGGGAGACGCCAGTAGTCAGCTTAGACAGGAAGAAGTGGCTCAATTGGACTGTCAATCCACATCTTGGCAAAGCTTGGATGAGGCAAGAATCTATAGACAAAATAATATTATTATATTTATACATTGTATGAATTTGATTCTGAAAGTGCCTGCAATTGTCTTTAAACATTTAGAGGTTATAAAATGTTTACATAATTCATTTTTAGAGTGATCGTTTCAGTGACACAAGTCATGAGAGCAGCCAGAGCATGTTGTCAGGATTTGAAGTCCTGCCGCAGGTCTTCAGCATCTGACATATCTGAAGATGGCGATGTTCATAATGTATTAAAATATTGATGAAATTATTGTAAAATGCATTATTAATCATGTAATTATTAAGTCAAATAAATAGATAGATAAATACATATAAATACCCATTCGATTTTACTTTAGAAAAATATTGAGTTTAAAATAATGTCTTAAAATGTGTTATTTCTTGTAGGTGGACACAGCCAACCCAGTCCCATACCAAATCACAATAGACAACCTTGACCGAACTGTCAACGCGCACATCATCTCATCAAGCCATCAACCAATTCATTATCACTGGGTGATAATGGTGGGAAATAAAGAGAGGGTGAGTGGAAATCACCTGATTGAGGAGAAAGCTACACCAATAATTGAAGTTCCCATAGCAGACATCATTCCCAACAAAAAAGACAGAGAACATCTTCGGACTCAATTTAAAGAACTGGCTGGCCGTGTCCTTGTGTCCTACATTGAGGAATTCAGTGTTTTTCGCGAAAATGTACAGTTCCATCTACCTCATCAGTATTCTGCTGAAATGGCGATGATGACCGAGACTGTGCCACTGGGATTGCTAGATACAGATGAAAGGAGAACAAGTGAGCTGAGTCAAGCATTGAAATATATTAATGAGAGATATGTGGCCCTTGAAAAGAAGTCTACAAATGAGTCTGAAGTTGTCCAACCTGCTGTTAAAATGATTCTGACAGGTGATCAGTTAACAAAGCAGAATGTTGACAGTGTCTGTAGATCACTCAAGAATGAAGAACAGAGCTATGATAGACTAGAGGGTCTGGTTCCATCAGTGGCAGACTTTCATGCAAGCATGAACTTTACCGACCTCATCTACAAAAAGTGCTACAACACCAGACCCATCGGTGACATCGGGACCCTACATCAACTGAAGAGTGCCATAGACAGAAGAAATGTTACAGCCTCTGCCCTTGGTGATAAATACCGTCCCTGTAGTGTCTTTTTGCAAGATGTTATTGATGCTGAAATCATAAGTGCCGCTCTGCACCATTTCAAGATGGACACACCACAGGACAAACCAAAGGACCACATCCCCCCAGACTTTTCTTCCAATGCTGAAAAGCAGAGATGGTGGGATAGTCAGTTGTTTGACATCATTGATAGATACATCATGAATGACAACACTGACTCAACATTTCAACAATGTGATGCCGCCGTGGTGCCACAAACATTTAACTGTCGCTACCCTGGCTGCAGTCATCCATGTTTTTTTATCTGCAATCACAGCAGATAGAACATGAAAATCAGCATGGCGTTAAAATTTCAGTGTCAGCAAAAGGAGATAAAGATACCAATGTAGATGGTATGTTTGTGTACCATAGCTCATTACTGAAACAAGCGCTACTTGAAAGATACTTGTTAGACTCCATTGCTGAAGGAGATGGGGAAAGAACCTGCATGCTCTGGAAATTCAAATTACTCCATTTCAAGGCAGCAGGCCGGAGCAAATATGCTCTTGAGGCACTGACGCTTCAGTTTGACCTGCAGACACTTGAGCCTAGTGTCTCACACCGTCTGACATGGAACCGATCTGTCAATACCAGCGGTGGTGTGGGGAAGAACATAGCCCTGGATTTGAATTGCGTGCATTATGTCAGATACACGAAGGATGCCATTGCACATGAGGGGCCAAATCTGTCTTTTGAAATTGCGCAAAGCTTTCTCCAGGACCATTGGTGAGCAGAGATATTTCATGGAGACATTAGATCAGGACTGTGGTCTTACACCTGAATCAGGAAAGCACACGGATATCAACAGGGAGAAGGACATACTTACCATGGTGCAAATCCTGCAAGAGCAGCAGGTTTTCCAGCACCTTCCCGAGCGCAAGGCTCTTCCCCAAGCACACCTGTCACCCTCTCCAAACTCTCCAACCTGTAAATGTGAAAAAATTGATTCTCGAATACAAGAAAAAAATATCCCTGCAACGAAGACAGCAATGCCATGTGAATGAATAACTTCAATAATTGTTTTATATATTATTATTTTTTTGAGCGGTGCACAACACTCCTTTCATGTCCGTTTAGAGTAGACTAGGAGCTTTTGACCCCTTACGACCTATTGACCCCTGCAGATGCAGGTCCACAGAAGAGTGTTTTAAGACATTTTAAGAAAGTAAATTCAATATAGAATGTTTTAAGTCAACATGCATAGGCCCAAGCAGGAATAAGATACTAGATGAACATTCTCAGTCAGTCAGTAAAACTAGCAGTCTGTATGTAGGACAATAAAGTCTATTTTGGTTTACACCTTCTGTGGGCTTCAAAGAAGCTCAGAACAAAGGATTGGATGATTCTACCCTCGTGAGGTGTTGCTAGCTCAGACATTGACAATAGCCCCTTTTGGTCCCGCTCGTTGAAGTGTAAACATGCTTTACTTATGATAAATAAGAGTCGTCCAGTCTACTGAAATCTCCACACTTTGCCTCAGAGAAACCTCTCTGTAGCTGTCCAATTTTAACATTGTATGTTCAAGTAGTTATGTTATATACCATATGATTCATAATACACCACAAGGGCCTTGTCACAGTTAATTTCTATATTCGGCATTCCCAAGGTCATCCAGAGTGACAGGGGGAGCAATTTCACCTCTCATCTCTTCTCACAGGTACTGAAGCAGCTTAATGTCAAACACAATCAGGCCTCTGCTTATCATGTGCAGAGCCAAGGTGCATTGGAGCAGTTCCATCAGACATTGAAGTCATTGCTGCGTGCCTACTGCACACAAATGGAGGGGGATTGGGAGGAAGGTTTGCCTTGGTTGATGCTTGGAGCCAGGGAGGTTACACAGGAGAGCACTGGGTTTAGCCCAAATTACTTTGTTTTTGGCCACACTGTGCGGGGGCCTTTAGCCATTTTGAGTGACCAGTGGAAAGCTGTTGAAGCTCCTCGTAACCTGCTAGACTATGTCAATGGTTTCCGGCGTCGACTTTATGCAGCTGCAGAGCTAGCTAGAGATCTTGAGGGTTGTACGGTCTACCTAGATGAAGTCGTTGTGTTTTCGGACTCATGGTCTCAACATGTGGAATGCATTCACGCTCTGTTCAGGCGCCTGGCCGAGGCTGGTCTCACTGTGAACTTGGCAAAGTGTGAATTTGCCAAGGCCACAGTGACCTACCTTGGTCGAGTGGTTGGACAGGGTCAGGTTCGCCCAGTTGTGGCAAAAGTGAGTGCAGTTGCACAGTACCCAGCTCCAAACACAAAAAAGGAGTTGCTGCGATTTCTTGGTCTAGTAGGGTATTACAGATGTTTCTGTCGTAATTTCTCTACTGTTGTGGCTCCCCTCACTAATCTGTTAAAGTCCAGTGTTGAATAAGTTTGGTCTGACGAATGTCAAAAAGCATTTGAATGTATCAAGGGTCTGTTATGTTCTGCTCCTGTCCTTGCAGCACCTCGTTTTGACCGTCCATTCACTCTACAGGTGGATGCCAGTCACGTGGGTACTGGTGGGGTTTTATTACAGACAGACGACTTGCGATTACAAACCTGTGAGCTTTTTCTCAAGAAAGTTTAACTCCTACCAGTTGAATTATTCCACTATAGAAAAGGAGGCTTTGGCTTTAACAGTTTGACGCCATACCCCGCGGAACCCGCCTTTTAATCAAATATCCTACGCTGCCTGGATTGTTTTATTACCTTTGGAGCATACGCTGAAGTATTTGGGCATTTGATCCGTGAAAATCGGGTAAAAAATGGTCGTTCGTCTTGTTATGATCAGATGCACCAGCGGCACTGACAATGCGAAACGAAACCAAAGTGCAGAGCAAGTTGTAGTCCAAACAGATACATTAAGGGGGTAGAAAATGTTGTGGCAGATGCCCTTTCCAGAGTCCCTTAAACTGGAGGCAAAAATGTAATTTGTGTTTCTCTTGTCCCATCTTCTGATCCTCTCCTCTCCTCTTAGATGCTCCAGGAATCCATGGTCAATCTTGGTTGCTGAGGGGGGGAAGCGGGTGTGCTAGCTGGTTGTGGACAGGACTGGTTGGAACGGAAATAGTTTGGAGGCAAGTTGGGTTTAAATTCACTTTAAAATTGTCATTATTATATAGTAAAAATATAACCTTAATTTGTTAAATTAAGGTTTAGACCGACTCGGTCCCTTATGGTCCCTCATTTTGAAGGGGGAGGGTGTCAAGGCCCCTTGGCCTGGCCTACAGGGCCTATGCTGTGTATATGCAGGGGTGCACACAGGCGGTACGCCAGTGCGCATGCGTCGTCAAAATTCATTCTGCGCTGTCAATCAAGCGCCGGGAAGCGCATCTGCGTACCAACAGCTGGCGCCGCCCAGAATGATTATAATGGCCAGAATACTAGTAAATTCTGTGGCGAGAGCATTTCCCAAACGACTGCCACTCAGAGTGGCCACTGGCCAATCACAGCACGTCTTGCACAAGTGCACTGGCCATTGTGGCCAATCACAGCGCGTCCTTACTCAAACGAGGGAGGGTTCCAAATCCATGCTTCTTGCTACTGGGAGGAGGAGGACAGGAGTTTGTTTGAGAAAACCTGCATGACTGCATTACAGCCAAACAGTTTCCAAACTCTCGTCAAAATGTCCAAGAAGCAAGCGCCATTAAGTAACTATTTTGGTGTTCCAGCACCACCACCTCCAAAGAGACGCCAAACGGAACCACCACCTGAACCGCACAGAAAACGTGTGTTTGCGGAAAAGTGGTTGGATGATGTCGGCTGGCTCCAAACTAATGATGAGCGCAGCAAGATGTGGTGCAAAATATGCCGTGAGCATCCCAATCTGGCCGATAAAAACTGCACCTTTTATACAGGGACAAAGAATTTCAGTCACCCGTTCTTTGATAAGCACGAGAAAAGCAAAGGCCACGTAAACATAGTTGAAACAATTAATAAGGATCGAAGTCGCCCACTTGACAAGTGGCAGGACAAATGTAATGAAGAACAGCGTCAAGCACTGTGCAACATATTTCTGTTGGCCTTTCACAAAGCGAAACATGCACAGCCCATGAGTTAATTTGAAGAGGACATTCCACTGTTCAAGAGGCTTGGCGTTAACGTTGGAAGTGCCTATCATTCACGCGAAGGGGGGTCCCGCATCATGCAAACCATTGCACAGACAATCAGCTCAGAACTGTGTGAAAAGTTAAAAGCAGCTGAATTTTGGGGACTGCTCTTTGACGGATCAGAAGACATCAACAAAGTGGAGCAGGAGATTGTGTACATTGTGTCGGTGTCTAGCAATGGAGAGTTTAACTCAGATTTCCTTGGATTAATTAATCTGGGAGCAAAGCGATCGGCACAGGACATCGTGGATGGACTTGTGCAGATATTCCAGGAATGTGGTTTAGCGGATGAGTGGAAGACGAAGTTGGTCTCGGTGTGCACAGACGGGGCAGCTGACAACGTGGGAGTATACAACGGCGTCATTCCTAAACTACGTCAGAAGGTGGTCATCGGGGATTCCCTTGTGCACATTCTGTATACAGCACACACCCTGGAGAACTGCGTCAAGTCAGCTGATCGCATGGTACTGTACTGTGAGTCTTTTAATCGTTCCGTTGTCAGGCTGCTAAGCTTTTATTTGCAGAAGGGGGGTGCAAAACGAACTGCAGCACTACAGAAATTGTGTGATGAGAATGGCATTGTCTGTGTAAAACTAGGAAAGTTTCACAACATTAGATGGTCTGCATGGAGACAGGCGACTCTGTTGAAAATATGGAGAATGTTGCCTGCCATTACAATTCAACTGGCTACTAGTGATGACAGTGACCTAAAACATGTATGCACAGAGCGTTTTCACTGTTTCCTAGCCAACATGCTTGATACTGGGGAGATCTTACAGTCCCTCTCCCTCAAGTTCCAGCAAGATAGATTGTTTATTGGAGAATGCAAAGATGAGCTGATGGTAGCTGTTGGACAGCTGACACTTATGCTTGACAGTCACAGTGATGAGGGCAAGTACAGGAAAGAGACTGTTGCACATGCTGATGCTGACAGGGACAAGATTGGTGTACTGAATGGTCTAATTCAGGAGTTTGAAGCCAGATATGAATCCCTCAAGGCATGTGACCAATTTCTAATTTTTGATCCTTCAACTTGGCCTCAGGAAATGAAAGACCTCTACAGTTTTGGAAACACAACACTCAGTAGCATCCTCCAGAATTATGAGGCCAGCATGTCTGTTGACAAAGACTCCACTCTAAGAGAATGGATGCGTTTAAAGCAAGCAGGGAAACGTTTAGCCGCCTCCTCTGTGTAAAACTTGGTGAAAACAAACAATACAGAGAATTACTCCAACATTCAGAAAGTCCTTGTGTTGTCCCTTACACTGCCCTTGAGCAGTGCTGCATGTGAGAGAGGATTTTCACACCTCAACATAATAAAAAACAAGTACAGATCCCGCCTGTCAGATTCTCGCCTGTCATCCCTGATGCACATCCACCTGTGTAAGATGACATCAGAGACTTTTGACCCAAAACCAGCTGTTGACTTGTGGATGCAAACAGCTGATCGCAGGCTCAACCAGGGGAAGAGGACTAGGCCTGCATCATCATCTGCCATGGTTGAAATTGAGGACAGTGATGACAGCAGTCAAGAGAGCAGTGATGATGATGATGGCCAGCTTGTAGCATAAATGTTTAGGTTGTAGCTTTAAGCAAACTGAGCTCAAAGAGCAGTCAGTTGTTTCAGTGTTTACAGAATATTCAGTGCTCAAAGAGCAGTCAGTTGTTTCAGTGTGTTTAAATAACAGACTTTCATGCTTAAAGAGAAAAGCAGTAATTCGATTTTTCACTTGTTTCTTTTGTTTTGCATCCAACACCCTCACACTATATTTGCACACATCCACTCACCTACACTACTGATTCTACAGACTAACACACACCATCATTTGTTAATTCATCTTTATGAATAAATATTGGTTTGCTATAAGTTATTCATGCATCCCTCTTTTATCCATCCGGCGAGACGGGTCGCCGCATTTTAGGAGCACCAAGTAACTCCTCCAGGTACTCCTCTGAGTACTAGACCAAAAAAGTTGTGTGCACCCCTGTGTATATGGTACTGCCCTGTGTGTGTTTCTCCCACAGATCCTGTGGGCGTCGGCCCACTTCAGACTCCTCATTAGGTGTATTAGGAGCACCTGGCCAGTGCTCCTGGAACCTCTATAAAAGAGGGCTTGCCAGCCATTATCTGTGTCCCTCTCCAGATGACAGCACCCTTCTGTTTGTTTCCCTTGGTTGATTTGCACAATACAACACCCATGCACCATACTAACCACACATCCACACTGACACCACTGATCATACATTCTGTAAGCATTATTTATATATTAAGTTAATATTAGTTACCTTTTGTAAATAAACTTGTTATTTTGAACACTGCTACTGCGTCCTCCTCAATTTGTCATGGCCCAACGGGCCGGGTTATGACACCATGGCCACCCCAACATACGTTCTCTACACTGACAGTGATCTCGAATGAGCGAGAAGTGCCTACTTTGAGGAGAAGCGGCTGGTGACAGAGCCCAGCATGTTATCCAAGGAGCTCTTTTGTCGACTAATAAGAAGCACCATGACAAACATGCTTTCAATGGCAAGAGTGACCAGCTCCCGGTATCCAAAAAGATTTGAGGTTGAAGCGATGGCCAACAGATTGATGGAGTACTATCCACTGTTGAGTGGGGTAAGTAGCTTTTGTAACAATAGTTCTTGAGTTTTCAGGTTTTTAGCACAGCTGGACTAAATGTAACTGCTCAATTCTAATTGGTTACACCTACATTTGCAAGTTGGAAACATTAATTGTTTTGGTACACCTGTGTTTATCATGTATTTTTAGACAAAAAATGGCTGCTCCGAGATACGTCAATCGAGCAAATGTCAGGCGTAAACTGTGACTTGTCTTGAGGTTCATAGTTGCATGATCAAATGTTCACTACCTGCTATTTGTACCCGACAGGAGGATGTAGCAAAAAAGCTGATGAAGAGGTTGTCTAATGTGAAAAGTTCAAAGAAGAGACCACGACAGACTGCAACCAGTGACGTCGAAGCCGATTCCAGTCAATCTGTGGCATGTTCACCTCCTATAGAGCCCCACGCAGCGCCAGTATCTGCCAACACCCCAGTGCGACACAGGGAAGGTAGTGATACTATATGTAACTATGTATATGCATTATGCATACATATGCAGTCTTCACTTGAACAGTATCCCCCCTTTTTGTCATCCTCAGCCAGTAACTCGGTGCAACTGCAACTCCGTGCAGCCAGTGGTCCAGTCCAACGGTCTCCTCCAGCCAGTTACCCAGGGCAACCCCAGATCCCGGCAGCCATTCCCAGCACCCCAGTGCGACGCAGGGATAACGGTAGTAAACAATATGCAGTCTTTGGTACTTTGGTGACTTGACAGTTGGCAAAAAAGCATTTTTAAGTATACAAAAATCTCAGGTTTTTGGTCGTTCACCATGCTCGGGTATTCTGCCAATGTATATTCTCTTTTTAGTGCTAGATGGCATTCAATTTTGTTTAGGGTTGTCTCTTTCCAGACAGTTTGGCAGGTAGCTTTCTTTTTTATAATCTGTTTAAGTCCAATGGGTTTTCCATCTGGTAGTTGTGCGTGACTGAGGGGGGCCTCTATGGTTTAGGGCTATGTTATGGAGTGTCTGGGTTGCTTTCTTTTAGGTGGTGTGGGAGGTCTGATGGGAATCAGGAGTCAGATGCAGTATCAAGGGTTTGACACACGGTGGCGCCCCTCGTTTTATTTCACACAAAAGCAAATAAATGTCACTTTACATCAGAGAATGTTCATGCGTTAACTTTCTTTCACGTAGTCTGGTCTTCAGGTAGGTTCCCCACTGCAGAGGATGAGAGGTGGGATTAGCATGAGGTCAAAGTACAGAGACAGTAGCTAGGTGGGGCCTCAGGCTCCCGTCTGGGCTGTCTACCAACCGTAGTACTGTCTAACTTTCTTCTTCTTCTTTTCCAGGGTCCAGGGGGCGCCAGGAGGCTCCCCGGAGGTCGGTAAGTAGCTAGGTAGGTTTCTCTATCCACAGGGATCGAAAGAGTACTTTCTGAGTAAAAGTACTCGGATACGAGGGGGGTGAGTAATCAGAGTAAAAATACTTTGGTCGGGACCAGGTGAGTATGTAGCTTAGGACCCCTTAGGTTCGGCCGACAGGTAGGTACTCAGGTAAGTATTTATATTCTGATTTCTCTCTCTAACAGTGAGGGCCAGCTCCCTGCTAGTGGCAGCCAAGGAGTTAACAGAAATAACATCTCTTTTAAACAAAAACCGCCTGTCTTCTTTCACAGGGAATAGGCGGGGTTCTAGTCAACTTAAAGTCTTTTCGGGGGTTCACACAAACGTAAAGAGCCGGTCTTCTTGCACAGGTTAAGGTGGAACCGAACGTAAACATCCTTTCTTCGGTTAACATCAACAAAGAGGGACACGGTGCTCACAAGGTGAGTTTCTTCATTTACAGTCTTTTTATCCTTAGCTTCTCAACCCTCTGGGAGTGCCTCTTCTTAAACAAAACGTGTGATAATGAGAGAATGTTTTCCTTACGACCTTAAGGTGCGGTGGACTGCCTGGAGATACGAGGTTCCCTTTTCCTCCTCTTCTCGAACCGAGCCAGGTGGGTTTCCAGGTAGGTGCGGCGTTTCCACTCAACACTGGTTATGGGCTATGTGGTTATGTGGTTATGTGGGGCTGAATATGTGGGGCTGATAGGACGGAGTACAAGGCACAGGTGAGTTGCGGTACAAACAATCAACTGCGTTTTACTAACAGCGAGGGATCAATATAGAGAGGTGTGGGGACTTACCATCCAACGCCAATATGTCGACACGCTGCCCGAGCATCTTGGGTGAACCAGCCAGTGTCATAGCTAAGTTCAAGTGTCCTTTATATAGGGCGCGGCTGACAGGTCGCGGCTGTCGCTGATTAGTAATGCGGGCGGAGGCCGCATTAGGCGCAGCTGGCGCAGGGCCGTATAGGGGTAGTAGACGGATTCTATGACGCGTCCGTGGGCGGAGCGCGTCGGCGAGGCCGGTGTTTGGCTGGTTGCCATGGGAACGCGCCCATCAGGTTGGTGGTACCATGGCGAGACTCCACAGTGGTTATAGAATTTAAGAGCTCTTTATCTCTTTTTTTTCTCTTTTTTTTTGTGAGTCGTCCTAATTCTGCCCTGCAGGCAATGTTTATGGATAAAATTGCAATACAGGATTTTAAATGTTTTTTTAAATTGTCACCAACAGCCGGCGGTCCAGTCCAAATACAGTCCCCTCCAGCAGGCTCTACACTACAACGCCGGCCTGGCAGTGATAAAACGTGTATGTATTTTTGCATTTAATATTCTCCTATGATTCTTTGGTAGAGAACTTTGGAAACCTAGGATTTTCCATGTGTCACCTGCAGCCAGCACCCCAGTGCGACACAGGGATGGTAGTGATGCATGTATGCAGTCTTCACTTGAACAGTGTCCCTTTTGTCATCCTCAGCCAGTAACTCGGTGCAACTGCAACTCCTTGCAGCCAGTGGTCCAGTCCAACGGTCTCCTCCAGCCAGCAACCCAGGGCAACCCCAGATCCAGGCAGCCATTCCCAGCACCCCAGTGCGACGCAGGGATAACGGTGGTAAACAATATGCAGTCCTAAAATGTTTAAAGTTAGCAGCTCTGTTTAATGTACAGTAGGTCTAGAGGTCACTCAATAGTTTGTAGTCGTTACAATACAGACTTTTATATGTTTTTTAAATTGTCACCAACAGCCGGCGGTCCAGTCCAAATACAGTCCCCTCCAGCAGGCTCTATACTACAACGCCGGCCTGGCAGTGATAAAACATGTATGTATTTTTGCATTTCATATTATGCTATGATTCTTTGGTAGATAACTTTGGAAACCTATGATTTTCCTTGTGTCACCTGCAGCCAATACACCAGTGCGACCCCAAACCCCTTCAGCAAATGCCTCAGTGCGGCGCCGGACATGGGATATTTATAATATTTGTAGGTGCATGTATACAGATGGTAGTGAGTGATGAGTCATAGAGGTAATCATTGCCATCCCATAACATGAAATTAAATGATTACTATATTTACCCAGGGTATCTGGGCTAAGCTCAAGAACTTGTTTCCAGCCAGGCCCTGCTCATAGGACACATTTCATCGTAGTGGTTCAATGCCTTGTTCAAGGGCACTTCAGCGGTGGTAATTTTAACGTGTCGGACCGCTGATTCGAACTGGCGACCTTCCGGTATCAAGACCGATCCGCTATCCGTTCGGCCACCGCTGCCACAACATGTATCACAACTGTCACCTGCAGCCAACGACCCAGTGGAACCCCAACCACCTGCAAACACCAGCACCGTAGCACGGCGCCAGGCCCGGGAGAACCGTGGTAAAACATGAATAATGGCCTAGGATATTACTTGTGTCTCACCTGCAGCCAGCACCCCAATTCAACCCCAGCAATTGTGTTGAGCTTGCAGATCGGCTATTTACAAATGAAGCGTAAAATTGTGTCAGTCGTGTCTTGATATTTTCCCACATTTGCCCTTTTTTGCAATTTTGGTTTAGCAAAGCCTAAAATACTGTGTAAATGTTCAATGGCCAAAACACTAATTGTTAATCCCAATTAACCTTTAATGAATGGCCAATCTGTGTCACAATTAATCACCAAGTAAAAAATCATGAGCTTGACAGCCTTCTTTTTTTACATGCATGTATTAATGAATCCTGTTAGAGTTCCTCCGTAATAGATTGGAAACCTAAGATTCCCCTTTTTATTTTTTCAAATGCAGCCGCCACCCAACACCAGTCACCCGAAGACGGCAGCCCCATGCAAGATGGCATTGATGAATGTATGTATAATCTTCTGTATGCAATATTGCAACAATACATTGATTGCAGCAAACGTGATAGGCATAGGAAGGTATTCGGACAGCTCTAGATTTCTGAAGCATACATTTTTGTTATAATTACGTACAGAAGGATGCAAAATGAATCATGTATACGTTCATAGTTTCTCCATAACCCATTATGGACAGGATCTCCTGTTTGTGCTTTTACCCCTCAGGCTGGGAAGACATTTTTGTGTAGTACATGAAGTGTTATTGGATAAAGAAGACACTTGGTTGTTGAGACTGGACTGAACCTTTACTTCAGTTAGTTGTTTACAGCCCCGGCATAAATAGAGGTAGGTGTTACATAGTTATCGGTCCGTGCTGTGCGCTGCACATTATCAGTTCCTACCACATATCACTACATCCCCCCCTGTTTAGTTATGACATCCCCCCTGTAAACAAAGTTATAACAATTTCCCCTACAAACAAATAAAAGGCATAACAAATCCCCAAAAGAACCACATAAACAACATCACTTCCAAACAATACGTAGTGCAATGTCCTTCAATACAGTGTTTTTATTTTATTTTTTTATTTTTTTTTATTTTTACATCCAGCCTTCAAAACAATAACATCAATAACCAACACATAAGGAGCAAATTAACCTAGACTACACATAGTCTCTGTAGTGAGAAGGCCTGTGTACAGCCCTACCACATCTCGTGTGCCTCAGTCCTGGGCTATTGGGTGCCTGTGATCTATTGTGTCTCGGTTCAGGGATATTGGGCGACTGTGTGTCACCGGGTGGCGTTGTGGGGGCGTTTCTGGTGGGTGACCCTCGTGAGTGTCCTCTCGGAGCTGTGGCTCAGCAATGTGGGTCTGGGTTATGCTTCTCTGCCTTTGTGGGTTATATAGTTCACGCAGGTGGCTCCTGCACCGCCTAACCTGGTTGCCATTTGGTGTTTGTACAACATAGCTTCTTGGCTCATTGCACTTTTGTATAACAATAGCTGGGTGCCATGTTCCTCTGTCCTTGTTCATCACAGTCACATGCTGGCCATGGCAGAGTGGGGGCAATTCTCTGTGGCAGCTGCGGTCGTGATGCTCCTTCATGTCCGCTGTTCTCTGTTCCAGGTGTAGCCTATGTTCCTCCTTCCCTGGATCTGCTCGGCTTGGCAGCAGGGTTGTGACCGGTCTTCCAAACATCAGCTCTGCAGGTGATGGCAGTTTACTATCGATGGGTGTCGCTCTGACTTGTAGTAGTGCCCATCTGTAGGTCGCCTCCTTGTTCCAGGGTTTTTGTTACAATCGATTTGATGTGTCTCACATGTCTTTCAATGAACCCGTTGCTCTTTGGGTAGTGGGGCGAGCTTGTGATGTGCTTTATTCCCCAGTCTGTTACACACGTTCTGAAGGCCTGTCCTGTGTACTGTGTATTTCGTCCATCCGTCCGAGCAGTGACATGTACATCCGCAGCTTTTGTGCGACTGCATGGCTGGACACAGGCACAGGCATTTCGTCCACCAGTGGGTATTTAGAGTACCTGGCCACAGTCAGAAGGAACTGGCGACCTTTGACCTCAAATAGGTCAGAGGCTAGAGACTGCCATGGTTTTGACGGTAGGTGGTGTGGGTGAAGGGGTTCTTTCGGGTTTGCATCCTGATGTTCCACACACGCCCTGCATGATCTGCACACTCTCTCAATGTCGTCATTCACTTTAATCCAGTATACACTCTCTCTTGCAAGACGACGTGTTTTCTCAATGCCTTGGTGGCCAACATGTAGCTGTTTCAATATGTCATCAGTCATAGAGTCTGGAATGAGTACCTGTCTGCCTTTGAATATGACTCCTTATTCCATTGCGAGCTCATCTCTGAAGGACCAATAAGCACGCAGATCTTTTGGCATGTCCTTAATGTTCTCCGGCCAGCCCTGGTGGATCACTTCTTTGAGTGCGTTGAGCCTGGGATCCTTGGCTGTTTCAGTGCGGAAAGCATGCTGTTTCTCAGGGGAGAAGTTTATTATTGCAACGGTGTGTTGCTGTGGGTCCTCGATCTCTGCATCGACTCCATCGATGCGTTCATCCAGCTCTATGTCACCGTGGTTCTCTGGGTTTGGCAGCCGGCTGAGGGTGTCCGCCAGGACCATTTGGGATCCAGGTCGGTATATGACATCATAGTTGTACCACTCTCTTGCAGAAACTCGTTGATGTGTGGAGACATGTCGTACTTCTTCAACTTCGTTAACTTCCCAGCCATGATGGCCTCTGTCGGGCGGATGTACCCGTTGCTGAACCATGCCTTCACAGCCGCCGTGGCGCTGGGTTTGGGGGTTGGCTACACACTGAAATGGCTATATAAAAATGCAGTGATTGACATGAGAATGACGTGGAGGGGGAATCACATCCACATAGCAGTCAATCAGGATCCAAATAATCCAATGCCTGAGTTTCCCGTTACCTACCACTTCGGGAGCCCTATTCCACGGGTACTACAGCAGCAGGCCCCCACCGCTCCTGCCGAGAACCATTGGCAGATCCCAGCCAGCAGTCAACATCCAAGGAGCCCCAGGACAAGGACGAAGACATAACAAAAGACAAGGAGGACAAAAACGAAGACCGGCCTGGACCCGGAAAGGACAGGCTGGACAGGCCCCAGCAGTCAATATCAGCATGGGGGCCCTGCCCATTTCGACCTCAAAGAAGACACTTGGTTGTTGAGACTGGACTGAACCTTTACTTCAGTTAGTTGTTTACAGCCCCGGCATAAATAGAGGTAGGTGTTACATAGTTATCGGTCCGTGCTGTGCGCTGCACATTATCAGTTCCTACCACATATCACTACAGTACATGTACAGTATGTAGCAACATTTGTTTTTGTAAATTTGGAATAATATTTGAAGTTTTTCAGAAAAGGGAAAAGGTTAGGCTTCACGGACAGCGCGGAAGTGTAAGACACTACGGCACTCTCCAAGAGCTCTAATAATAATAATAATAATAGATTTTATTTATAACGCACTTTACATTCCAAGGAATCTCAAAGTGCTACAGAAAATAAAAGCAGAAGAAACAACACACCATTAAAAACATCTAATAAAACAGGAACATTTAAAACATAAGGAACATTTAAAACATAAGGGCAAGGCTATAAAAATGCTTTGGTAAAAAGGAAAGTTTTTAGTCCTCTCTTAAAAGTGTCAACCGACTGTGGGGCTCTCAGGTGGGCGGGGAGAGCGTTCCACAGTTCGGGGGCGACCGAGCAGAAGGCCCGGTCACCCATGGTGCGTAGGTTTGTTTTTGAGGGTTTGAGGAGGTTGGTGTTTGAGGAGCGGAGGGAGCGGGTAGAGGATTGAACTGTGACAAGTTCCTTGAGGTAGGGGGGGGGGCATTGCCGTGGATGCACTGGTGGGTTAGCAGGGAAATCTTGTATTCAGTCCGGAATGAGATGGGGAGCCAGTGGAGTGAGCGGAGGATGGGTGTGATGTGCTCGTATTTACGCACTCTCATCAGGATCCTAGCAGCGCTGTTCTGAATGTATTGGAGCCTTTGAAGGCTCTTGCTAGGGATCCTGATGAGAAGTGCGTTGCAGTAGTCCAACCTGGAGGAGACAAAGGCGTGGCCCAACTTTTCAGCATCAGGTAGAGAGAGGGTGGGACGGAGTTTGGCTATGTTTTTTAGATGGAAGAATGATGTTTTGCAGAGGTGTTTGATGTGGGCCTCGTAGTTGAGGTGGGGGTCCATTTTAACACCCAGGTTTGTGACAACTGGTGAAAGTGGAATGTCCTGGCCAGAGAAGGTGATGCTTGTTATGGGGGATGATTGAACCTGGTGTGGGGTGCCGATGAGAATGGCTTCTGTTTTGGAGCTGTTTAGTTGCAGGAAGTTATGTTTCATCCACGCCTTTATCTCCTCCAGGCAGATGGTGAGTGTGGATGAAGGTGATGAAGATGGTGACGGGGAGGACAGTGGGGCAGCAGAGCGGGGAGGGGTTGGGTCCAGTTTTATGTACAGTTGTGTGTCATCAGCATAGCAATGGAAGGATAATCCATGCCTGCTGATGACACGGCCGAGGGGAAGCAGGTACAGAGTGAACAGGGTGGGGCCAAGCACAGAGCCCTGGGGGACACCACATGTGACAGGCTGGGTCCGGGACTTTGCACTTCCCAGGGAGACACACTCAGTTCTGTCTGTGAGGTAGGATGTGAACCAGTCCAGGGTGGTGTCGCAGAGTCCGATGGTGGAGTGCAGGCGGTGAAGGAGGATGGTGTGGTCGAAGGCTGCAGTGAGGTCCAGGAGGATGAGGAGGGAAGGGGAGCCAGCATCAGCTGCCATGAGGATGTCGTTTGTGACCCTGACCAGTGCGGTTTCAGTGCTGTGGGCGGAGCGGAAACCAGACTGAATTTTTTCTGACAGGTTGTTGGTGTGAAGGTGGGTTTGTAGTTGTGCGGCGACGACTTTCTCCAACACCTTGGAGAGGAATGGGAGGTTGGAGATAGGTCTGTAGTTGGCATGGACATCCGCATTTAAGGTGGGTTTTTTGAGTAGGGGTGTTATGATGGCAGTTTTTAGTGCTGATGGAACGTGGCCGGACTGAATGGAGTGGTTTATTGCATTGGTAATTAGAGGGCTAATGGCTTGGATGTGTACTTTGAGCAGGGCTGTGGGGAAGGGGTCCAAGGTGCAGGTGGAAGGCTTCATTCGCCTGATGATATCCTCGATCTGTTGCTGAGTGGTGGGAGTGAAGCAGCAGAGAGGCTGGGGGGATCCCGGCTGTGGGCTGGCAGTCGGGGGAGATGAAGTGGGGGGGTCAGAGAGGGATGAACGGATGGTGTCAATTTTCGTTCTGAAAAATGAAAGGAAGTCGTTGCACTGTTCAGCTGTGGTTGCTTGGTTTGAGGGGGTTTGGGGTTTGAGAAAGTGGTTTATGGTTGAGAAAAGTTGTTTTGAGTTGCCGGGGCTGTTATTAATGATGTTGGAGTAAAATGTGGATTGTGCATCTCTGAGGGACTTTGAGTAGGCCTTTTGGTGGTCTCTGTAGGCCATTTTATGGACCGTGAGTCCTGAGGCCTTGAGGCGCCTTTCAAGGACACGCCCTGCTGCCTTCGTTTTCCGCAGTTCACTGGTGTACCATGGGGCTGAACTGTAAAATGTGACAGTCCGTGTCTGTATTGGGGCGTGAGTGTCGAGGAGATTGCACAGTGATTTATTGTAAAAAGCCACCGATTCAGTTGCTGATGAGTGGGAGGCAGAAGACAGGTGGTGGAGGTCCAGGGTCAGGGTGTCTGGGTTGATGCGTTTGAAGTTTCTGAAGTGGATTTGGCGTTTGGGTTTGGTATGGGAGGGAGGGAAAGGCAGCTCAATGGAAATGACTTTGTGGTCAGACACACCCATGTCGTAGACGGCCAGGTTGCTGACAGGAGCGGAGTCGGTGATAACCAGGTCTAGTGTGTGCCTCTTGTTGTGTGTGGGGACATGGACGTGTTGTGTGATAGATTTAGGCAGTCCAGTAGTGTTAGGAATTCTGAGGAAAAGGGGCAGGAGGGGTTGTCCACGTGGATGTTCACGTCACCCAGTATTATGGTGTTGGTGGATGTGGTGCAGAGTGAAGTGAGAAGGTCATTTAATTCTGAGATAAAGACTGAGTTTGGTTTGAGTTTGGGTGGACGGTAGATAAGTAGTAAAGTCATGTGAAAAGGTGGTTTACATTTAACGGCCAGGCATTCAAATGAAGATGGAGAAGTGATGGGGAGGGATGTCAGTTCCAGCTCATTTTTGTAAAAAATGGCTAAGCCACCACCCACCCGACCAGTGTTGCGTGCTTTTTGAAAGTAGCTATAACCAGGAGGACAGGCTTGATTCAAAGATGAATACACCTCGGGCTGGTGCCAGGTCTCTGTGAGGCACATGAGGTCTAAGCCTTTATCCAGAATGTGTAAATTGATTAGTGGTGCTTTGAGTGTGAGGGATTGTGTATTAAAAAGTTCTATTTTTGCTGTTGGTGAGGGGATGAATCTCGGTATGGGTCGGAGTACACTGCACGGCACCGAATGCCATGCTGCGAGCTTGTGTAGCAAATCAGAAGTCTGCTTAAAATGGTGATACATTGAACGTTCATTGTGCAACCTAGTTTCTGATCATTTCTTTCAATTTACTGTTTGCAATGTTATTTTATTTCACCTGTTTTGTATTTGTTTTGCAATGTATTTTCAGGCCCTGGATGAGATAACTACCAGTTTTATGCCATCCAAAAGAATGTCTGGTTGCGGCGCCAGAAGGTCGGCAAAGGTGAGGTATTTTCTTTACTATGGGAAGCAATGTTAATGTGACTCCATGTGCATTCTGCCAGAGATTCTTTCGTATACACAGCGCAGATTAGTGAATAATATCTTGACTATGGGAAGCAACGTTAATGTGCAGTTTCTGCCAGGGTTATTTATTTCTAAAGGCCTGTCCATACTTGGTCCGAAACACAACTTTTCGTCATAAAGGTCCTGTTCGACTACAAAATGACGTCACTCGCAACTTCTGAAAAGCATTACACCAAATTAGAGCTTGAAGTCGTAACTCACCGAACAAAAGTTTGGTTTCGGAGAGACTATGGACAGGCCTTTATACAGAGAGTAAAGTACTGCCGTAGCAGACAACCCGCAGCACTCCAGGTTCAAACAAAATCAAGGCTCGAAGATATAAGTTGAGGTGAAGAAAATGCCAGCACTCATTATGGCCTTCCTCAGCATTTGTGTCACAAACGTTGAGGAAGGCCATACAGGCCGAAACGTGTACGTTTTCATTCTCGGAGGTAAATAAAATCATGTAAAAGGATAATGAGTGCTGGCATTTTCTTCACCTAAGGCCTTTATACACACACAGCATAGACTTCGCTTGTCATTGATAACTCTGCGTGGAATATTAACCATCATTATGCTATTTTAGAATGCTTATGGCTGCACCTGTCCTAGACCTAAGGTGCATGGTCTTCTTCATGCATTGACTGCCATATGTTGCCTTTTCTGTGTGTCGTTTCCGATCTGGATCAGCTATGCATTCAAGAGAACAAAAGGATGGACGCTCGATGGATCTGTAGTTTCAAAAGGTCAACTTCCGTCTTTATTTTCGCCAAGTACAAAGTCGAAACAGCCGTTATAAACTGCACAAGAAAAGTCTTATGCCTGAGTCTTGAGAATTTCAACACACAGCGTTTCCGTGGTTCCAATATCAACGCCGGTTCAGAGACTACTGATTGTGAGAAGCGTTCAGGTTTAAGACTCACAACCAACGCATGGTCCCGCCTACTCTGTCAGCGGCCTCGTCCAATAGGAAAGCCGCTAAACAGAGTACCCGGTTCCTGCGAAGGCGGGACTTATGCCAAACTACAACCTATTTTTACAACTTGAGATGACAACTGGCTAGTAATGAATTTAAGAATATGAAATTATAAACATAACAGAACTATATAAAACTACACAGAAATATATGAAACTTAACTGAAACATGACAGAACAGTATGAAACTAAACAAAATTACATTATACTGAACTGACTCTATTTAAGAAATAAATGAGCTTGTTTTAACATGGTACCTGAAATTATAATCTTCAAAATAATATGTTTAAGAGTACATTCTAGATTAGTCACTGAATGCTAATAATTTAGTAACCTAGTCTATGTCTTAGTTTCCTAGCGTTTATCTATAGTAACAGAAGAGTGTTTTTAAGAATATATAAAGTTAGAGTCCATACATTTAATTCAAGCCTACTCAGATCCTACCAGCTGCTTCACAGTTCACACCTTCTGTATTTAGAACAAAAGGGTTCTCTTCCTGCAGTCCTTATAAGGTGCTGCTTGCTCAGACGTTTTAACAATAGCTCCTTTCAGTGAGAACATTCTAAAACTTCAAACCCAACTGCTTATAACCGTACCGACTATAGTTGAAAATAGACTTTAATTTTGGTTCATTCATTAGAAAATACACGACATGTCCTCCCTTTTATGGGGCATATGCTCCATAAACATCAAGATAAATGAACCAAAATAAAATCCTCCCTTTGATACATTAAAAACAAAAAAAGTTTATCAGAGAAAAACAACTACCTAAGAAAAGTCCGAAATAGCCAGGACACCCAAATGACATAACCCCCCCCCCTTTTGACAGACCAAACAGTCTGTCAAAAAACAAAACAAAACCAAAAACACCAAACCAAATAACCACCCTTAACCCACACACAAAAAAAACAGGTATAAAAGTCCAAACCTCCTCCCTGGACACCCGTAATCACCCTAAAAATCAGCAAACCAAACAAACAAAAACACAAAACAGCCGAACCATCATCGTACCACCCTACCATGCCTGATGAATATCCAAGCACGGGAGGCTGAAAATACAACCAAGGTTAAACTCAGACACAGGATATCAAAACACATTTTTTTTTTTTTTTCTTTTTCTTTCCATCAAAATCCAAAAAACGAAAAAAAACGAATGTCTGTTCTTTTTTCTTTAGCCAAAGAAATGCACAAAAGTTCGAGGTAAGCGTCACCGTCTGACCTCAGAGCATAGATAGAGAGACAGATATTTAGAAAAGAGTTGAGCGATACAAGATAGGGCATGCCATAGTGACACAGACGGGGAATGGGCATTTGGGCAAATCCTTCCAAGCACGAGAAAGTGTGCGGGGGAGTGAAAAAGGGCATGTGACAGGGCAAAATCCTTCTCAAACCTCCTCAGCATAGGTACACAGCTCTAGATCTGTGTACAGCGATACATCCGTTCCATCGTTCATTCCAGCCTCCATATCCCTTGTATCCATGTGAGTGAGGACGGGCGACTGAATGGCCTGCAGTGCCATTGTCCCGCCCGCACCCCCTGTGAGCCCTCTGATTACCAAGGCACGGATGAGCGGAAGACAGCAGCAAAAGATAAACGCTACAATGAAAATTATTCCTAGGATCCACATCCCTGCGGTCGCCAGGTATGCACCCCAGGAACCCAAATGGCTTTCCAGCCATGCAGCCAGTCCAAAGGTGACTCCGGTGTGCGCATGGAGCTCAGCCCTCAGGCTGTGTAGATGTCCCATGGCCTGAGTGAAAGTACCATTTACTGCCGTAGAATTCGGGATGTATGTGCAACAGAAATCGCCAAACATTGCACAAACCCCGCCTTGAGATGCGAGGACCACATTCAACACCTGACGATTCTGCCAGGTCATCTGACTAGTGGCTGCCAACTGCCTTCCAATTGCTCCCAGGGCAGCGATAGTGAAATTCAAAAACCTCTGCTGATTATAATACATATAATTAATCCATTCCGCGTCTACCACGATTCCAATTAGCGGAGAAAACATACTACCGAAGGCAATGGATGCTTCATCAATGGCTTTAAATTCCGTCGGTACCCCATGCGGTGTACCAAAGGCATCGAAATATACCTGAGGAGTAGGTCTAGGCCCGTCCTCCCGTTTGACCCTCCGAGAGCCAGATCCAGTCCTGGCCTGTACATCTTTAGTCGGGATGATAACTACAGACTGTACCACCTGAACTCTCGCACACCTACCTATCCAGTTCAGAGGCAACGCGCTATATAAATGATTTTCTCCACACAGCCAAAATTGATCTGCAACTGCCTGAGTGGCATAGTATAGTGGACATGCCTGGGGAGCTGGTTGCGTTGGCTTTCCTTTCAACATTGCCCCTAATTCCAATCTGGGCAGTTTCCCAGGCTGTGGTCGACAAAGATATTCATAAACCTGTGTGTCCTGTGGAGCGTATGATAAATCCCATATTGTGTCGCAACGTTTTGCAGTAAAGTTACCCATATCCACAAGTCTCGTAGTCTGTGCTCCCAATCTACCCCTCTCAAAACATTCAAAAGTACCCACTAATTTTAGAACTCCACTAGGAATTGTAGACGGATCTGTTTTCACTCGTATGTCCAGTTTACTACACATCTCTCCGAGTGTGGGCCCTACAGTCTCGTCCTGATTTACAGAATCCTGACTTGCTTTGTGTTCTGGTAGAGATTCGTTATAATATTCAGCAGATCCTAGGTACTGTAAACATTCTGCCTGGCAGAAGGGGACTAAATTTGGGTCAGAATCATTATTTAACACTCCATTGGAACTGAGTATAGTTTGTTTCTTTTCTTTTTCACAATTTTTCCAACTAAAATGTGTATTCAATACAGTTAGATGTGTCTGGTGTGCTTGTGCACAGAAATAACAGTCAGACTTGCCTATTGTCGTAGCGGAAAAGACACTCCATTGATACCAAGAATTTGCCAAAGCCATGTGATATAATGGTTCCAAAATGCCACCTGGGTTTGTATTAAACAGACTACTCATATGGAACGAGCCAGTTGCTTTTGCAATTTCTTCATCATCTGGAGTGACCTTTCTTGCTGTTCTATGTTTAACCAAATCCGGGTCTAAATTAATGTTGAACTCTAAAATGTCCTCCGTTTGTATATCAGGAAAATATTCAAGCGGAGACGTTATCGTGGAAGTGACAAAAATATTTGGGGTCTCTTCTATAAGGATATACTCAGTTTCAACAGAACTAGGGGATAATAGGCTATACTCAGTTTCAACAGAACCAGTAGATCTTACCACAGAACTAGGAGGAATAACACTATCTAATTTAGTGACTGTGATGGGAGGAGGATAGCTAACAGGAGTGGTATGAACAGTAGTGGGTTTGTTAGGACCCACAATATCTGACATATCTCGTACGTACGTCATACTTGTAACTGGTGCATCAACAAGGTCCTGAAAAAATGTGACCATCCCTATAAAATTTTGTAACCCAGATTTAGCTTTCTTAGCTGACCTAGCAGGCCGTGATTCAATATTGGGAACCAGATCTTCCGGTATAGGCTGCATGAGAGTGGACATGGGCTCGGTGGTAGGAGGAATGAGAACAGGGTTACCTTCTTTGAGTCTAGACATTGTACCTTCGGGGTCGACGCCTTTCACGGACTGGCCTGGGGTCACGGGGGAGAGCAGGCTGTGGTTCTCCCCCCTGGACCAGAGCTCCAGTGTCTTGTGGCTCGGCACCGCTTCCCTGGCTGTTTCCTTCAGCGTGGGGCGCTGAAGGGATGAATCTGGTGTCAATGTTACCGAATGCCCCGCTGTAATCGACGTCAGTGTCCTCCATGTCTGCTGAAAGAGGACTAGACTGACACACAGCATCCTCAGAGCTGTCACCCTCATCCTGAGAGCGTACTGGAAGAGGCGAGCCTTCCCTTCGAATGACGAGGTCCTGGTCGTCGTTGTTTGCTGGTGCCTTAACACAATGGTTCAGGTGGTACCACGTGGGTGAACCCTCGACTTGTAGTGCCGTTCCCGTGCACCGAGTGACCAGGAAAGGACCGGATCGGCGTCCGTGGAACCACTTCCTGCGGAAAACTTTTACGTACACGCTATCCCCTGGCAGGATAGTGTTACAAGGTGTACGTGCAGCTTCTTCCTTCTCCTCCTGTTCCTGTTTGGTACAAACATAAGAATATATGCTTCCATGCAATTTGGACATGTAATTTACATAGGCTTTCATATCATCCTCTAATATTGAGAGGCTAGGGCCTTTTCCCCCAACATGGACGCCAGGGGTGAGCATTCGTCTCCCCATTGCAAGTTCATGTGGAGTCATATGTAGGTGTCGAATTTCACTTGACCTACACGCCATCAATGCTAGGGGGAGACCTTGTACCCAATTAAGACCTGTTTCTTCACAGATCTTAGTGAGCCGATTCTTTAGGACTCCGTTCATCGATTCCACCATCCCTTGGCTCTGCGGATGGTAGATGGCTCCTAGACGTTGCTTAATACATAACTTCTGCAAAATCAGTTTTACCGTCTTGTCAACAAATTCTTTCCCATTGTCACTTGAGATTCTCAGGCAAATTCCAAAACGGGAAAAAACCTCGCGGCATAAGAAGTTAGCAACTGCCTGTGCGTCTTTTCTTTTAGTGGGCGTGGCTTCAATCCATCTCGAAAATCTATCAACTACGACAAGAATGTATCGTTTACCTGCAATAGTCTTAATCATGTCCACATAATCTATGACTAGTTCCTGCATTGGCCCTTTTGGAGTTGGGATATAACCAGGTGAAGTTAACACTCCTCTTCTCACATTATTTGTTAAGCATATTGTGCATCGACCTATAATATGGTCAATCTGTACCAAGAGATAGGGAGCCCAAAACCCATACTCCTTTGTAATCCTCCTTTTAACCTCCCCCCTTGAGACATGCGCCAGGCCATGAGCGTCATGTATCAGTAAACCCAATAAATCAGGTGGAGCGATCACCAGTCCTTCGTGGTTACGCCACAGACCGCGGTCGTCCCTGACGGCGCCTCTATCACGCCATAGCTCTTTGTCTAGTTCACTAGACTCCTCTTGCATCAAAATCAAATCTCTTAGAGAAATATTCTCTTCGAGCTCCACGTCGTGCGTTACCAGAAGAATACTTCCCGTCCTGTTAGCACCTGCAATAGCCTTTGCAGCTGAATCAACCGCAACATTACCTTTCGTGACGTGTGACATGTCCTTCTTATGAGCTGCACATTTCACAATAGCGACAGCTTTGGGCAACATTACCGCTGATAACAATTTCAAGATCTGTTCATGATGCTTTATGGCAGAGCCGTCGGCTCTTTTGAACCCACGACCCTTCCACAACGCCCCGAAAGAATGACAAACACCCATAGCATACGCGCTATCAGTATAAATGGTCACACGTTTGTCGACCGCCATTAAACACGCTTCAGTCAAACCTATGAGCTCTGCCAACTGGGCGGAGCAGGGCTGGGGCACCACTTCTGCCTTCACAGTCACGAAGTCGCCACCCCTGGCCTGCACCACCGCAAAACCAGCACTCAAAGTTTCACCAATGCGATAACACGAACCGTCTGTCCAAAACACTAAATCTGCGTTAAGGAGCGGTTCAGACTGTAAATCATCTCGTAATTTAGAGTACGTTTCCGCCTCAAGCACGCAATCGTGAGGCGTTCCATCACCGGGAGCGGGCATGGATTCTGCTGGGTTAACCACATCACACCTAACGAAAGTGACGTCGCCCAATTCCAACAACCTGTGATAGTCCCTGATTCTTGACATAGTTAAAGTATACTTGCCAAAATTCAAGAGATTTCTCACACTATGGTGTGTAAGAATTGTGACAGGATAACCCATAGTTATAGCCGAAGCTTTCTCATACATCAAGTAAACACCTGCCAAGACTCGGTAACACGGAGCTAACCCCATCTCCACCGGGCTATATGCCATAGAATAATAAGCTACAGGTTGGGCTGTTACACCAACGCCCGTGGGCTGCGTAAGAACAGCACACGCATGTGTCGAGGAAACGTACAACAGAAATCGTCTTGTATAATTGGCTAAGGCCAAAGCTGGTGCACCTAACAGTCGTAATTTTAGAGTCTCAAATGCTAAAAGTGTGTCATCTGTCCATGTAACGTTGGCCCGTATTTCCGACCCCCCTGCTTCCTTGATCAGGGCCCTGAGTGGACCTGTCAACTCAGTGTAATTCTCCACCCACGCTGCTGAATACTGGGTCAAACCTAAAAATTGCATCATGTGCTGAACGGTAATAGGTTTAGGTACACGGCGAATAGCCTCAATGTGGGCGTCAGAAATGCTATGGACACCATGAGATATCTTGTGACCAAGGTACACCACGGTCTCCCTGCAATACTGAAGCTTTTTCTCCGAGACCTTATGACCCCTAGCTGCTAACTCTTGTAACAAAAGTACAGAATGTTCGTGACATGAAATTTCAGATTTACTACAGATCATTAAATCATCCACATAGTGGAGGACTGTACTGTCCATGAGTCGACCAATATCAGCCAAATCATCCTTCAATATTTTGTTAAAAATATGCGGACTGTGTCTATAGCCCATCGGTAAACGTGTGTACACATAATTCTCGTCTTCATAGGTAAATCCAAATAAACCCTGGCTATCCTCCTCTAAGGGACAGCTAAAGAAAGCCCCGGTGAGGTCTAACACCGTGAAATAGGTAGCCCATGGTGGAATCTCTGATAATAAAGTGTGGGGATCTGGTACATCAGCTGAATAATCGACCACTACCTCATTAATAGCCCGGAGGTCGTGAACAAGTCGGTAAGAGTCGTCTGGTTTCTTTATAGGAAGCAATGGCATATTACTGATAGGGTGCTTCGTCTTTCGCAGCACCCCAGCCTGCAACAGACCCTCAATCTGAGGCTTGATCCCTTTCACAGCCGCTGGCAAAAGCTTATACTGGGGCTTCCATGGGGGCCTGGCACCAGGCCTCAGTCGGACCGACACAGGTTGAGCGGACTTGACTAGCCCAATGTCAGTGCTACTTGTGGACCACAGAGTCTTGGGTACTCGGCGGAACATGTCATCTGCAAGGGTCATGTCTGGGCCTATGACACACATGGAATCAGCTCTCATAGACACAGTTTGGGGACAACACATACCTTGTGCGGAAATCATGATCTTAAGAAAGTGATTGTCTGTGCTCCGCCAGATAGCTGGGTTTTCTTTTGTCGTTACAAAGGTGGCTGCTTGTGATTCAGCCATCATTGTCCCAATATGCTTCTGCTGAAAATGTTCAGCCACTCTCAATGTCACATGTGGCACGCTGTCTGCCACTTTAAAGTTCTTCGATAGGTATTCTTGTGTGTCAATTTTCATAGCCGCACCCTGAGGACCCAATATAATGCAACTGGAGCTGAGTTGTACCTCTTTGGGTTGTGTGGCCATCCATCCGACAGAATCCGCGTCATTGGCACATTTGAAGTATTGCATTGTGCAGTGTGGGGGGGCCGTAGGCGTCCTTGCACCGGGCATATTTGCATCAATGAACTTGCTCCATCGCTGGGCTGGCCTCATAAAATCGTCTTGTAAATCTCCAAGCCAGTAAATCACGGGCTGTTTTTGTCCCACAAACAGAGGGAGCTGGAAGCCTCCAGTCTCCGGTACCTGAATTAAACACCCATCTGGTGTACACTTAATGGTGCAGTTGAGCTTGCACAAAGCATCACGTCCCAGCAGGCCTATTGGTGTGTTAGCCGATACGAGCACAGGAAGCTCAGCTCGTTGGGCCTCGTATTGAATTGTCACTGGTTTGGTAAGTGGAATAAGTTGTCCCTGTCCCTCAAATCCCACTGTCCTGACGAAATGTCCAGACATGGAAAGATGTTTTGCATCCGCAGGACGGACACAAGTGAAGGCCGCTCCACTGTCAGCCATTAGATTCACATGTTTGCCGTCGATCCTCACCCAAATCGTGGGGTCTTCTCCCGGCCCACACGAGGTCGACAGCTGAACACATCTTTCCGTGGAATTCTCTGGGCACCCCTATAGTCCATGAGGCTGTGGACCCCTGAAAGAATTAGCAGGGCCACGTGCATCCTGCGACTGCCACTGGGGCGGCTGTGACATTCTTGAATCTTGTGACTGTTGTTGTTGTCGGTACTGTGTGTTCTGCTGCTGTTGAGGTGCGTTCTGCTGCTGCTGCTGAGGTGCGTTCTGCTGCTGCTGCTGAGGTGCGTTCTGCTGCTGCTGCTGAGGTGCGTTCTGCTGCTGCTGCTGCTGAGGTGCGTTCTGCTGCTGCTGCTGAGGTGCGTTCTGCTGCTGCTGCTGCTGCTGACGGCGAGGGGAAGAACACTCCCTCGAAAAGTGGTCCATGCCACCACAGTTATAGCAGCCGGTATAGTTCGGCGGCCCTTGACCATACCAATCTCTCGGTCCGACTGACCTGGGCTGCGCAGACACATCTCGTGGCTTCTCCTGGGGCCTCCCTGACACAAGAGTCAACTGCTTGTCGGCCTTCATCATTGACGCTTGTATCGCATACGTCTGACGGGCCACCTGCCGCAGCACCTCCTCATCCTTGTCCTGTTTGCCACTTTTCCTCTCCCGGTAAAGTTCCACAGCGTGAGCGACATGATCTGTGTAGATGTCCAAAGTCAGGTTCAAAAGAGAGACCACTTCTTCCAATCTAGTCTGCACGGACCGAGGCAAACCCTTCATAACTTTTCCCCTAACAAGAGTCCTCTCGAAGCCTGGATTGGTGGCATCGTTCCCGGTCACATCCATCCACGTCTGGTGCACACGGGCCACATATGAGCGCGGATTCTCGTTTTCAGCCAAAGAGTCAATTAAAATCTTGTCAGGATTGAGGTCTGTGGGGTAAACCTCCCTTAGTGCTCGGTCCAGGAACGCCTTGTGAGCTGCGTATAAATCGGCGTCTCCCACAGAGGTGTTGACATAAGCCACCATCCCGGCACGCGCCAGGATTCCATTCAGCATCTGCATCCCGACGAGGTGTGCCAATAGTTTCTTCATGTCTCCTACGGCCAGCTGAGAACCCACCGTGAGCACGTCAAGTTTGGCCAACCACGGGTACGCCCCCTCCTGTAGCGGCGGCAATTTAGCAACTACATCTGTCATGTCTACCGCAGACCAAGGCCTGTAGTCAAGATTTTGTCCCCGGACAACCACAGGTAGGATCTTAACTGGCGTCATCAACTTCGACACGTCTTCCTCCTCCTCCTCCTCCTCTTCTGCCCCAGGCAGGGATGTCCGTGACGTGGTGCTGACATGGCTGCCAGAGCGCACCCTGAGTAGAGGTGAAGCCGCTCGCTGGGCTGTCCTGGATCTCGTCACAGCCCCAGGCACGTCGATGCGCTCCACCAGTTTTTCCTCGGGCCTGTCCAACCGAAGACGGTGGTCCTCCTTCCGCAACCTCTCCTTCTCCTGGATCACCTGCCAGCGCTCAGCGACACTCCGGGCGTCCTCCGCGTCCTGCCTTGAAGCCGACCCGGTCACCTTAGCCTCATAGACACGCGTCCCTTCTCGAGCACGCTCCCGATCCATTTCCTCCCGTTGGCCCTCGTACTCGTGAATGCGCATGCACAGTTTCTCCTCTTCTCGTGACATCACATCCAGACTGGCCATCATACTCCGAGACACGCCCTCATTGTCTCTGTACATCTTCAAGTCACTGCACAGACGCGTCTTGCGTGCCCTGAGTTCGTTCAAAGTCTTACGAGCATCCCCCAAAGCCAGGGCAAGTCCATGTTCGTCAGTGTCTGGGGCGCCAAAATCCACGCTGCCAGAGACCGATGCACTTGAGACATCCGAATCAGAGGTCTGCCGTGCCTGCCGTGTAGAAAGAGACAGCCGGTCTTGGTCCTTCTCCTCCCGACCTGCATCTCTCCCCTCCTGCTCCGCCCTTGCAAAAATGGCTCTGATGCGAGGATCATATCCTCCCCCCACATGGGGCACAGAGTCAGTCTTAGCCTTCTGGACCAGCCGACTGGAAGCAGAGCGTCCCGTGACAGACATCGTCCTATCCCTGTCACGGCGCACATCAATGTCTTGTCTGGAAGGTGCATCCGGAGACAGGTGTATCCGCGTGTTAGCAGTCCCACTTTCCGTAATGTCGCCATAGTCTGAGAGAACTTGATATGTGCCATCAGACAGCATCACAGGCATGTGAGGATAAATTTGTGATGACGTGAGGTCGGGGGCGGGAGCCACCTGTGTGGACTGCACAGAATCTGATTCGATGGGGGGTGATGTGAGGATTGGTGACATAATGCTAGGCAAGTGTGAAAAAGGGGCCTCACAGATTTCCTTAAATTTGTCATAAGTCAGAGAAGGGGCCACAGAAGTCTGTTTCACCTTAAGAGCCGTCGTCAGTGTCTGTCCTTCAGTCAGAAATAAACCCAACACCTTCCCCTCCCTCACGCGCTTTGCTGATCTATTTACACCCTGCTTCCCCATATGTTGATCTGTCCTGTAATGTTGCACCAGACCCTGTATAACCTTAATCATTGCTACATCAAAAGTACCCTGCACCGGCCAAAGTTCCCCCGGCCACCTAATATTCCACTTCTTAGAAAGCTTTGCAATATTTTGACAAGACGGATTTTTCTGTTGTACAATTTCCACAGGCGTCTTAACAGCATTTACTCCAGCCATAGCTACGTATTCAGTGGTACCAGCAAAATGACAAATGAAAGACTTGATGTGTGACTTTAAAATTAATCAATTGTACTCTTTGTCCAAATTACCTAACAGTGATGCGTGTAATCAATAAATTTGCGACTCCCTATGGAGCTTAAATGACTATACACTAGCAGGATTCATGTACAGATCCAGCCAATTGTCAGCCCTCCAAAGGACACTTTTATCAGTAACCCAAAGCCAAATATGCAGTGTAAACCCACCAATATAGGTAGGGAAAAAATGTGTTTGGTTTGCAAATACAAATGTGTGACTGTAAGTAGCACTAAATGTATGTTTTACATGCACCCTCTAAGCGTGCACGTTAGAAAAATATACTATTCCAACACTATAGGGTATTGCAGATACAAACACGAACTTAAGTGGAGTCTAATAAAACAATAAAATCAAACTTATTCAATACACGTAGATCCCAAAGAATCCACGACTTTACCAAGGTATCCTTACAAAATCACAATACTTCTACTTGAACCATACAACTATACTAAAGCATGAACCAAAAAGTCCCTATCTAACTCATTTATCAAAGTATGGGGAAGAAAATGGTTAAACAAGACTTCAAGGGGAAAAAAAGAAACTGGGATGAAAGTTAAACAAGGCAAAATAAATGATTACTTTGGAAGGAAACAGGCAAAAAGGGTTAAACAACCTAACAGGGAATATTCAATCAAACAATACACATTTAAAGGAAAAAAATTCATACAATTCAACAATCAATCAATGACAAAACACAAGTGAAAAGGGAGAAAGCATCCAAACTGTAGAGCATTGCCATAGGAGAGAGAGAAAGAGAGAGAAAAGAGAGAGAGAGAGTAAGAAAAGTACGTGGCCCACCAGAGAATCCCAGAAAATAAGAAATTCAGATTAGAAGCATTCTGTTCAGTGGCCAGCAGAGGGAGACAAACACCAGACTGAGAAACCTAACACCCACACCCACGTGCACGGCTATCTTTGTATTTATTTACTTATGTCCTTCTTACAAATTTAACTGGGCCCTAAATACAAGTCACATATACAGTAAGCAAGTCCCCAGTTTGAATCCCTTAAGAGACCCAAAACACAAGAGACTAAAAAAAAATAGTGACGGCTATCAAGCACATTAAATTTGGAACTCCTTATAGTTTCTCAGTCTGTGGTCCACACCCTCCGGCAAAGTTATAGAACAGATTAAATCAGAAAAAACACCGAACCTTTGTTGAGTTTAGCCCTAAGCGATGAGACCAGGATCTCCGACGCACCACCCCACCTTTTGAAAGAAACAAAAACACAAAACCATCCTTGAAACATTGCAAAACCAACATTGTATCCCACGCACCCAAGTATAATTATATGAAAACTGCCAACGTGGAAATCACACAACTTGAACGACATATAGCATACACTCAAATGTAATGTCACAAACAGCAGCAATTTTCAACCAAGGACTTTAAGAACCCCAGCTGCGAAATTAAAATAGTGACAGAAAGACTTGACTATACCTATACGTCGCTCACTTAAGAAAAATCCACGTCGACACACATAACCGCCCAAAAACTACAGTACTACACCAAAGTACAATACATTGCAACAACAAAACATACATACCTGATACCTACCATACATCATGACAAAAAAAATACAGCCACCTTGCCAACAGCTGATGTCTGCGTTGTGAATTTGCAATGCAAAAAAATTAGCCAAAAGTCCCCACCCCCACAGAAAACAAAGCACGCAGCTCCCCCGGAACCAGCCGGAACCAACCACGCATACCATTAGGTGTACATCCCAAGGCGCCATGTTTACATATGAATAAGACCCCCCAGCCACCCAATTCCCCCACAAACGCACACGCACACACCAACCATTTGCCCACCACCCCACCAAAAAATACCACTCACACACACTTTCAAACCAGCTCCAAAGAACGAATCAAACAGACAACAAAACTTCACCAAATGGAGAACCATTTGGCTTTTAATCACAGCTATCAATGACTTAAACTATGCAACAATTGCCGTGGCTTTTAACTTACTTTTGCAGACTATCTTGTCTTCTTTTTTTTTCTTTTTTTTTGACTAAAAATGAAGGTTCTAACAATCCAAATCAACCTATCTAATTGTACGAAGGATACATGAAATGCCCTAAGCATGAACCGTTACAACGAGAACTGTATTCTTTTTTTTTCTCATTCAATTTTTATTTGTTTTCTGATCAAGGACAGCATAATCATTTTACAGCGTACAGTAATTGAACTCAAAACACTCACTCACACACTCACACATGTACGTACGTACGCACGCGCGCACGCACACACACACACACACACACACACACACAAAACCCCCTCCCTCCCCCCCCATCCTATTCACAGAATAATCAACCCACAACACATCCGTTACATCACCGGGTCAGTAAGTCTTTCAGGTCTGATATTAGGTCTGTCCACATTGAAATTGTGCCCTCTTGGGCCTGATTGATCCTCGCCGACGACAATTCCAAATAAGCAATGTCCAGAAAGCTTCGCAGCCAATGTGTTTTTGAAACATCATGTGGGGGATTCCAGCGTTGTGCTATGATCTTTTTGGCTGCCGTAAGCCCAGCCAACCAGACCTTCCGTGTCTTTGCCGTAAGAGTTAACATAGAATCATCGTTCAACAGATGTACATATGGATCCATCGGAAATTGTACTCCCAACAGATCTGTCAAAGTCCTTGTAACTCTTCCCCAAAACTCGAAAATCCCCGGACATTCCCATACCATATGAACAAATGAGCCCAGGGTTCCCGGGGCACAGAATGTGCAGTGTGGGTCAGGTGCCAATCCCATTCGGTGCCTAATTCTCGGCGTTACATACGCTCTGTGACAGAACTTATAATGTATATACTGATGATTTGGATTCTTTGATGCTCCAGCCACATTATTCCAAACGACCTCCCAGTCTATTTCCCGCCCTTCATCAGCTATATCCCTATTCCAGGCCATCATTCCTGTCGAGGGGGCATATTTCTGGGCATTTAATTGATCATATAAGTATGACACAATTCGTTTAGGGGCATTTTGAAACAAGGTAAGAATGGGATGGTCCTTCAATTCTGCTCCCCAGGGAACCCCACAGGCTCTACAAGCAGATCTAATTCTGAAATAAAAGAACAGAGAATGCCTATCAATCCCGTACCTGTTAACTATGTCTTGGAAGTCCATAATATTATTTGAACCATTAATATCTTGAAGGGTCCTAATGCCCTTCTCCTCCCAACTCCTATTAGTGAATGGCCTCCCCCCAGATAGCATATAGTTATTGTTCCACAATGGAGAAGATGTACACCACTTAGTTCCAAACCCTATATATTTCTCTACCGCTCTAAACACCTGAAGTAGATATGAGAACATTGGTCCATAATACAAATTACATTTCTTAATTGAAATACCCATCAAAAGAAAACCTCTCATTCCCACAGTGTCTAATAATTCCTGTTCTAATTTTTCCCAAGAAGCTGTCTTATCCTCATCCATCCAAACAATGAGGTTTCTCAACACATAAGCCCAATGATACAGTTTGAAATTAGGACATGCCCATCCCCCATCAGACTTCCCATATTGAAGCACTGACCATTTAATACTAGGTCGCTTATTATTCCAAATATATTTCCTTAATAATGTGTCCAGCTTTTTCCAATAATTCGCTGGGGGTGCCAACGGCACCATTGAGCTAATAAAATTAATACGGGGCAGGACATTCATTTTAACCACTGCTATACGTGCCGGTACCGATGATGGTAAGTGTTTCCACCTGTTAACATCTTCTTCTACCTTTTTGGACACCAGTGAGAAATTTGTTTTAGCTATAGTAGCCAAGGAAACACTGATTTGAATACCCAAATATAGCACTTCAGTTTTAACTATAATCTGAGAGGGGATGGTCACGTCACTCCGATCAACATTTATAAGCATTAAAGCAGATTTCGACAGATTGATCTTGTAACCTGAGAAGTACCCAAACTTCTCTATAATTTCTAACACAACCGGGAGTGATCGTTGCACATCTGCCATATATACAAGTGTGTCATCCGCGTATAGCGAAATCGAATGTGATGTTGTTCCCACCGTAATCGGAGAAATCCGAATACAGCTCTTAATCAACTGTGCCAGTGGTTCAATGGATAAATTGAAAATTAAAGGTGAGATCGGATCCCCCTGGCGGACCCCACGTTTTATGTCAAATAGTTCTGAAAAACCTCCTCCAACGTTCACACGGGCTGACGGATTAGCATATAGGGTTCGAATCATTCTGATAAATCTTTCTCCAAATTTAAATTTCTCTAATACCTTCCAAAGATAAGGAAATTCCAGACGGTCGAATGCTTTTTCTGCGTCGACAAACAGTAGGCCGCAAGCAGGTGGGATTTTGCCTGTCGCACTTAGGATGTGGAGGAGCCTGCGAATATTGTCTGCCGCCAGGCGGTCCTTAATAAAACCGGTCTGATCCGGACTAATTAATTTCCCAATAACCGTCTCAAGCCTACTGGCCAAAACTTTGGAAAAGATTTTTAAATCTGCATTTATTAATGAAATTGGCCTGTAATTTGCACATTCCATAGGATCTTTTCCGGGTTTTGGAATGACCGTGATCAGAGCTGTATTCAGGTCTCTATGAAAGAATCCACTTTCTATTGCATAATTCAAAGTTTCCAACCAAACTGGACCAATGATCTCCCATATTGCTAAATATAGCTCCACTGGAATACCATCTATACTGGGTGTACGTCCCTTATTGGTGTCTTTAACTGCTTTGAGTAGCTCTCCTAACGAGATGGGTGCATCTAATTTAGTGGTGTCCTCCGCTGTTAAACTAGGAAGATCTAGATCTCCAAAGAATTCTGTAAAGTCTTCCTCTGATGGGGCACTACCGCCCGTATACAGCTCCCTATAAAAGTCCTTAAAAGTATCATTTATTTCCTCTGTTGAAGACACTACACCTTTGTTGACACATCTAATAGCTGGTATGTTCCTTTTGGATTCCTGTCGTTTGAGTGTTAGCGCCAGTAAATGGCTTGGCCTGCTGCCCTCTGCATAATACTTGTGTTTAGTTATATGAATCATATATTCTGCCCTGCGTCTTAATAAATCGTTTAATTCAGCTTGTTTGGTTTTGAGCTCATTTTCTGTTGACATGGTGTAGCCTCCTTCAAGTGAATCTTCCAATTCTTTGCATTGTTGTTCCAAACGGGTGATATTTTGAAGTCGTGATTTATGTAAATGAGAGCTATACCATATTGCGTTATTTCTGATGAAACCTTTAACAGTTGCCCAAACCACTGTCACATCCGTCACACTATCCCTATTTATGGAAACAAATTCAGACAATTTTGTCTTCAATTGTGAAATAAATTCTTCATTTTTCAACAAAGTATTGTTAAACCTCCATCTAGACGTTTTATTTTTAATATTTCCATAGTTAAAGGAAGATATCACAGGGCTGTGATCAGACAGTAGCCTAGGCAAAAAGTCAATAGAATGCACCGAGGACAGCAAGCCAGATGAAATAAGTATATGATCGATGCGACTAAAGCTCTTGTGTCTAGGAGAGAAGTATGTGTAGTCCTTTACAAGTGGGTTGTGCACCCTCCACACGTCCACTAAATTTAGATCTTTTATAAAACCATTCAAAGCCTTAGACGCAGAATCTTGAGAACTCGCCATAGTTAAAGAAGATTTATCTAATTTTCCATTAATCACAGCGTTCATATCGGAGCCCACATATAATTGGTAATCATTCAGTTTTAGCAGTTGTGCGGATATTGAGGGAAAGAAGTCAGCTTCAAAAATGGTTGGTGCATATATACTGATAAATGCAACCTTTTTACCTTGAATGGTTGTACAGCAAAATGTCATACGACCCTTCCTATCTGAGCCTATTTTATCAACAGTAATGTTTATGTTACGTTTCATTAGTATCATCACTCCCTTTGCGCGAGAGCCATCCGAAGAGGCCGTCACCATTTTATAGAACTTATTTTGAACCCTGGGTGTGTCTTCAAGTTTAAGATGTGTTTCCTGTAAAAGCGCAATGTTAATATTCTTCCTGCGTAAATAATCTAAGACCTTTGAACGTTTTTGTGGTGTATTTAGACCCCTGACATTAAATGACATAACATTCAAACTCTCTAACCCTCCTGAACCTTGGTACTGTTGTGAGTTAGTAATGGAATTAGGATGCGCCCCCCCCCTCCCTCCCCTGCCCCTAAACCCCCCCGCCCCCCTCCCCTGACTTTGTAACATCAGTGAGCAACACTTAGCAATGTCTACCACTGAACCCTGTCCGCCCCCCCTAATATTAATAAAACAAAAGTAAAACATACCCACAGGCAGTTATCAAAAGTAATAAAAGAGAATTAACATGTAAAAAACCTGAAATCGCCTTCTAAATCGTATACAAACAACTCAAATAACCCCGTTCGTCAGAATACACTCAATAATAACCTAATTAAACCGTTGCCCAGCTATGACGTCAGCCCCACTGCATCCACCTCCACGATCCCCAGAACAAACATAAAATAAAAACATCACCCAAGCCTACAGGGGACCAGGTACCCGTGGCGCATTATAAAAACAAACCTTACATAACCATCCACATGATGTAAAAACATGAACCCTACTCCCTGGTAAAAAATAAAATAAAAAATAAACACATTTTCAGACTGTATTTTCTCTCGTCCCCTTGTCTCTGTACAATAGTGCAATTGCTGTGCATTGCCCAAAGCAATAATAATAATAGTAACGTATGATATAGGTGCCTTGGGCTTTCTTTGAATGAAAAAATAAAAATAGGAGCTACAAATTAAGCCCCCGATACAGCCGAATGTCCGCGTCTATTCTTATCCTGGTCGCAGGGATAGCTACAGCTCACCCTTCGCCATTACGCCTCGCTGGTTTCCTCGCCGCCTCGTCCCACGTCGTCTAGCCGCGCTCCGTCCTCCACCGCCTCGTCATGTACGTTCTCGACCCGTACCGGAGCCCCCAGAATGTAGATCGCCTGTCTCGCCTCCTCCGCCGAGTTGAACGTCATCTTTTTGCCCTTGTAGTTTACCTTCAGAATCGCCGGGTAGACGAGATATGACTCTATTCCATCTTGCCATAATTTGGAGCGGATTTCTTTAAACGAGCGGCGATCCTTTGTCGTACCGGGACTGTAATCTGCGAAAAACAACAGCTTGGCTCCCCCCGGGAGGACCGGATTGGCCTTCCTCGCTCCCTCCAGTATCGCCTGCCGGTCGGGGAAGTGTAGTAGCCTGAAGATCATCGTTCGCGGCCCGGTCTGCTTGTTGGAGTAGATCCTGTGCGCTTTATCCACGGTGACCACCGCGTTACGCAGGGTTTTCAGGGTTGGAATCCACTTGGGTAGCATCTTCTGGAGGTAGCCTCTCGGATCATCACCCTCTGCCCCAAGCGGGAGTCCAACCAATCTCACGTTATTAAGCCTGGACCTATCTTCTAATTCGTTCAGCTTCTTCTGCATCCTTAACATCTCAACACAGCCGGCATCATTGTTTCTCTCGGTGTTACGCACGTTGGCCTCCACGCTATCCAACCGGGTGGAGAGCGCCTCAAACTTCTCAGCGTGGTCGCCCAGTTGCCCTTTCAATGACTTGAGAATCTTGCCATTTTCTGCCAAACCTTTCTGTATCGGTTCCAGAGCTTGCCCAATCGCCTCTTTCACGAGAGAGGAGACCATTCCTTGCCACGATGCTAGCTGTGTCTCAATCGTTTGCTTAATTAGCTTAGCCATATCCTCCGGAGAAATGCTAGCCTCAGTAGCCAGTGCTACACGAGGTTGATTTCGTTGCGGTGTGAAGGCGAATGGATCATTTGCCCCGTCCATAATGTGAAACTGGGTCTTTTGGTTATATCAATGTTGAAAAAATGAACAAAATAAACGGTCTGTGAGTCAGAAAAAATACAAAAAAGAGGAAACTTTATCAGAGCTCAGTGCCGTGCGGCCATCTTGCTTCGTGCCTCACGTCGAGAACTGTATTCTCATAAAAAAAAATTAGCACCCACATTACTTTAAGACTAATTCAAAAATAGGATACACAGGTACAAAGAAAACGAATGGAACTATGCTAATTAATGTATTTATATTTAAACCGAATTAAACTAAAACTTACCAAATGACAGGATTCAAATGATTAAGTAATGTATTTATAATTAAACTGAATCAAACTAAAACTTACTAAATGGTTTGTCAATAAATGCTACAGGGTCTTACTTAGAGAAATGTACGTTTAACAAGTTATCCTAGCCATATTCGCTTTCTACCAATGATTATACTATACACTATTTAACTGCTAAATTGAGATGCAGGTTTAAATTGGGACTGCCAATCTAGAGCCTGGGAGCCAACACCTTCAAAAATTCCCAGGGAAGTACCTGTGGGCAGGCTTTGTTCTAAGCTCTTTGAGGCTCGGGTGAGGTGTTGAAGACGCTTAGCATTCTTTTGTCTCAAGAATCCTTTTGAGGGACAATTTGTTTACCATGTGTTACTAAGATCCAACCCAAGACCCAGCCAAAGTTATTTTAGCTGTGTCCTGGTGGGGGGTTCTTTAAACAAAGGGTCAGCTTAATTTAGACTAGGTCAACAAGATATTGGCCATTCTCAACTGTGTTGAGAAATTTACAGCCCATCACCCACTGTTCTGTACCTCATATAGTTATATGACTTTTGAGATTACACAAACCCCAACTTAAAACTGCCTGTTAGTTACAATTCCTTACTGTAAATCAAGTGAGCAAACAAAATCAATGAACAAACGCCAACATATCTTGTAAGTCAAACATAGCACATACACGCCCACTCACACTGTATCATGCACACACCATCGCCCAACTCAAACCACGCACACACAACACACCAATCCTTTTAAAAATGTAAAGTTTTTAGAGAATATAAACCCTCGTATTGAGAATAAAATACAACACAAACCACCAACAATTCGCCAAACCCCCACCCCAACTTTTCACCATTTAACAACCATCCACAACTTTCCCGCCGAAAATCCAAAATGGCGCCCGCGGACCCCCAGACAAACAATAGAACAAAGGACCCACATCCACACCACCATACAAACATCATATATCAACAAAACAAACGTAACCTACTCTTTACCAAACCAGACTACCAACCAAACCAAACTACAACATATTCATAAGAATCCTTTTAAAGGAAAATATTAACACAGAACCGCACACCCTTATCTCCGCCTCTCTGTATAACCAAAGAAATAGACTCTCCTCAACCGGACCATGGAAACTCCTCAGCTACAGAAATCCCATATGACAAACTTTTGCACCAGGAAATAGTAAAACACAACTTTAAATTAAAATTGCACAGAAACAACATCCCTTTTGCGCTCCGTCGACTGGTGGGACTACAGTAAAAGCCGATATAACTATCAACGGTACCTGCGTCAAAACCCAGCCGCCTACAGAAGCAGTCTGCCCTAACCAACCAACCATTCGTGAACCAGATTTTCACCCTGAAATCCCCTTTTTTAGACGGAAAAAAAGAACCCCAGTAAAAATGTTTCACCCAGTTACGTGCAAACACCCATAAAAATAATTACGACCCACCGTTTAACACAGTGCGTCCCCGGTCGTAACCACCAGGATATTCACAAAACAAATTCACGGCTTTTCAAACAAAGCATAGACACTTACTCACCCCATTTAGACCGTGCGTAGAAAATAGCAAAAATAACAAAAACAAACAGTTGTCCCGCTCAGTTAAAACCGACCCCTTCTTGTGCCAAACAAAGCATCGAATCTATGAAGGTGAACAATCAATGATTAATTAACCCTACCATTAAATTCCTCGCCGCAGAAAACAAAAACAAAATGAAACGCCTCATCCCACTTCATTTTCATCCAAAACTCACGACGCTTTACGGTAGCCGGCACACGCGCTCACGGCAAGCAAGCCACCGTAAAGAGAAAACACGCACACAAAGAGAAAAATGTGCGAGCACAGACCTGAAATGTGAACAAAGAAAACTACCAAATACCGGACTTCCTGAACAGTCCCACGGGAAACCAATACTACTGCACGAGCAGGGATAAAAGACACCCCACTCGGTTTGTTTATAACGGCCTGAAGCAAAAAACCCCGCAAACGCCAGCCCATTGTTCCCAGAATGCACGCATAGTACGGAAACAGGTCCCCAATTATTTTCGATAAAAAAGCACATCGCCATTGGTAATCAAAAAAAATAATAACTTACCAAGCGCGATGGCCTCTTTACGCGGATTTCGTGCACCAATTGTCGTTTCCGATCTGGATCAGCTATGCATTCAAGAGAACAAAAGGATGGACGCTCGATGGATCTGTAGTTTCAAAAGGTCAACTTCCGTCTTTATTTTCGCCAAGTACAAAGTCGAAACAGCCGTTATAAACTGCACAAGAAAAGTCTTATGCCTGAGTCTTGAGAATTTCAACACACAGCGTTTCCGTGGTTCCAATATCAACGCCGGTTCAGAGACTACTGATTGTGAGAAGCGTTCAGGTTTAAGACTCACAACCAACGCATGGTCCCGCCTACTCTGTCAGCGGCCTCGTCCAATAGGAAAGCCGCTAAACAGAGTACCCGGTTCCTGCGAAGGCGGGACTTATGCCAAACTACAACCTATTTTTACAACTTGAGATGACAACTGGCTAGTAATGAATTTAAGAATATGAAATTATAAACATAACAGAACTATATAAAACTACACAGAAATATATGAAACTTAACTGAAACATGACAGAACAGTATGAAACTAAACAAAATTACATTATACTGAACTGACTCTATTTAAGAAATAAATGAGCTTGTTTTAACATGGTACCTGAAATTATAATCTTCAAAATAATATGTTTAAGAGTACATTCTAGATTAGTCACTGAATGCTAATAATTTAGTAACCTAGTCTATGTCTTAGTTTCCTAGCGTTTATCTATAGTAACAGAAGAGTGTTTTTAAGAATATATAAAGTTAGAGTCCATACATTTAATTCAAGCCTACTCAGATCCTACCAGCTGCTTCACAGTTCACACCTTCTGTATTTAGAACAAAAGGGTTCTCTTCCTGCAGTCCTTATAAGGTGCTGCTTGCTCAGACGTTTTAACAATAGCTCCTTTCAGTGAGAACATTCTAAAACTTCAAACCCAACTGCTTATAACCGTACCGACTATAGTTGAAAATAGACTTTAATTTTGGTTCATTCATTAGAAAATACACGACATGTGAAACCCAGTGGAGCAGTCCATCTCTCTGTTGGGAACCCTGCCACAGCTGTTCCCATCTTCAGTGGCCCCCCCAAATAAACTGGGAGCTGGCAGCAAGGCCCTGTTCCACATTCTTAAGGTGAGAGTGCATATACTGTAAGTTAGTAATGCCTGTACTGTACAGTACATTTATTTTTGTTCAATTTCAAAATGCATAAAGTGGAGTGACAAAAGTGGTCCTTGCTATTCTGCAAAAAGTTAGGGAATTTTGTCTGAATAATGTGGGAACCTTGTTTATTGAAAGATACTGTAGTGTGGTTTAATTTGGTCATGTATGCTATAAGTAGAAGTATCATTTAGTCATGTTTTCACTGATGGGGTTTCTAATCTCTTTCCTTGACTTGTCCATTGACTGAAGACCCCAACAGCTTCCTTCGTCAGCGTCCTCTGGCCAGTCCTGTTGTCCTCGTCAGTGAGGAAAACTGCCTGCTCTGCATTGGGACCATGCCAGTGATGACCTTTGAGAGAGAGGACTTCCAAAAGGGACTCATCTACCTGATGGCATATTACAAGCCCTTCACCTGACCTACCCCAAGTGTGCGTCTACAGTGCTTTCAGTACTTTAAACTGAAGTTCTCCAAGATGCCATCCATGAGGGAGATGCCACCCACGCATACAAAAGGTCCATGGCCGACTGGAAGGACTACCTCAGTCAGTGAGTGTGCAGATCTACTAGCTCAAAACAGCAGATCTAATCTCACAACGCGGCGCTGTGAGTTTAGATCTGCTGTTTTCACTTGGGTCCTGCAAACATCTAATCTCTTTTGAGTTTCCGACCAGAAAAGTTTGGCAACCATTGCACTATACGTATGGGCGAAGTTGTTTGAGGGCCATGTTGTTTGTGGCCGTGTTGTTTGGGGCAGTGTTGTTCAGGGGCAGTGTTGTTTGGGGCAATGTGTTACTGATTAGGGATGGAGCTTGTACATTTTATTGATAACTATAGCACCTTATTGAGCCGGGCTTTTATCTAGCCCACTATTGAGCATTTTATAATCATTTGTGGAAATATGTGAGACGACAAATTCTGACAGATTCTAAAATCTTTTATTGGCCAGTTGTTGACTTGCTGTTGCACTTATGTTTACATTTTAAATGCACTTTTATGTTACATGCACTTTTATGTTTACATTTTACAATAATATACTTTAGTTTTATTTTTGTTTTAGTAGTCATTTTGTTGAGTGCTGTGAATTGATGCTATGCACATGGCTGCCATCTTGCCAGCCACCATAGTAGATACCATCATATATGTTATGAGCTACTTCCTGTCAATAAATTCCTTGCAGATAACTTTTCTAAGTGTCAGAGTTTGGAAGCACTCGTTATCAGTAAAGCGAGCTCCTGCTGCCTCCTGCATTATGTGCAAATTCAAAACGGGTGGTACACGTTGGCTGTTGAGTGATAGTCAACGAACACTTCCAAACTCCAGCACTTAAGGGAAAAAATCATCTGCAAGGTATGTATTGACGGGGAGTAGCTCATAACATGTCTACGGTGGATTTTTATTAAACACATTGCAGATAGACAGGATAATTCAAGCTTTCTGTGCAGCTGCAATGTTGGTGAGTTTGACATAATTTAATACAATTAGATGGGACAATTATGTTTGGATGAATGGGCTGTCTATGGGAAGTTGCACCTAGGTAGCACCTTGCTGGCAAGATGGCAGCCATGTGCATATCATCAGCCGGCTGAGGGTGTCCGCCAGGACCATTTGGGGTCCAGGTCGGTATATGACATCATAGTTGTACCACTCTCTTGCAGAAACTCGTTGATGTGTGGAGACATGTCGTACTTCTTCAACTTCGTTAACTTCCCAGCCATGATGGCCTCTGTCGGGCGGATGTACCCGTTGCTGAACCATGCCTTCACAGCCGCCGTGGCGCTGGGCTTGGGGGTTGGCTACACACTGAAATGGCTGTATAAAAATGCAGTGATTGACATGAGAATGACGTGGAGGGGGAATCACATCCACATAGCAGTCAATCAGGATCCAAATAATCCAATGCCTGAGTTCCCCGTTACCTACCACTTCGGGAGCCCTATTCCACGGGTACTACAGCAGCAGGCCCCCACCGCTCCTGCCGAGAACCATTGATCCCACAGCCAGCAGTCAACATCCAAGGAGCCCCAGGACAAGGACGAAGACATAACAAAAGACAAGGAGGACAAAAACGAAGACCGGCCTGGACCCGGAAAGGACAGGCTGGACAGGCCCCAGCAGTCAATATCAGCATGGGGGCCCTGCCCATTTCGACCTCAAAGAAGACACTTGGTTGTTGAGTCAATAAGGCTAGAATTGATTTTCTTTTCTTCATTTAATCAGCCTGTTATTTGCAGTGTGGTGATGAATGTAATGGTGGAATTGATGGTTGAACTGAACAGGAAAGGAAAGGTAGTAACAATCGATACCAAACAAAGGCGTAAATATAACTAGGGAATGGACTAACATCAAATAAGCAAATACTTCAAATCATAAACAAAGTAATAAATAATCGTAAAGATCATGGGACAAACAAATCATATAACATTACAGGATCTTCTCACAACTTAATTATATAAACAACATTACAGGGTCTCAACACAAAGATACAGTTTAATAAACAGACTTACTTATTAACGCATCGAGGTGGACACAAAACAAATGTCTACCTCCTCATTCACAAAGGAGAAATACGGCAGAGTGTAACGGAAGCGTAACGGAAGCGTAAACAGATGCGGGAAATTCCGTCCGATCACGCTACGTTGTTTTGCCGTGCAATTCAAAGAGCGGTGTGTACCACAGGTACGCAGGTGTATGTCATAAAGAATGCGAGCGGGTGCCAAATGATCGGAAAATCACCGGATAACTTCATTTGCATTGATCCACGCCCCATTTCACACCATAAAAGGCCCCAAGCATGACTCAGCAGTTTGTGAGATCACCATGGCGGCGAGAATAAAAAAACGCAATTACAGCTTTGTCGAAATTGAGGTAATGTTAGACGGCGTAGAACGCCACAAAAATATATTATTTTGCAGTGTGAGCAGTGGCTTCACCAATTTCAACAAATCAGATTGTTGGAAAGAAATTACCCAGCAAGTGAACTCCGTCAGTGCTGTGGAGAGGTATGAAATATGAATATAGGCCTACAGCCCGTTCTATTAATTTGATACACGCATGGACCACAAACAAGGCCTATAGGGCTTTTATGTATATCATTTGCACCATTGTATTATCGTAGGCCTAGGCTTATTTACAAACCGACACTGTTTATTATTCAATCTATTAAAGGACAGCGAAGGAGGTTAAAAAAAAAGTGGAGTGATTTAAAACTGGATTGCAAGAGGAGGCTGACCAGGCAGCGCCACCACCTTCGCCCATGGACGAGCGAATCCGTGCCATAATTGGTACCAGTCTACTTTTTTATATCCATATACCGTTACATTTGTGCATGATTGTTGTTTCTTTTCTATATGCCTACCATTAAACAATACACAATTCTTATAGGAGAGGTGTCGTTGTACGGCATCGAAGGCGCGGTGGGGATGGACACCGATGCGCTGGATTTAGACCTCCAGCTGGACGCATCTGATGGTATTTAAACTATTAGGCCTATAGGCTTGCATTTAATCAACACATTATAGACTTGAACTGTCCTGCTTCTCCTTTGATATTGAGCACAACACAGGCTACACACACTCGATTCAAGCAGCATTGCTCCATGTAGATAAAATATACGACGTTGTTAAATAAGGAAAAAGGCACAATAAATAATTGTAAATATTTTTTAATGGGGTAAAAAGGCACATCAAATGATAATCTTCATTTTTTTTAAACAGATGATGCTGCTTCCGTGGCGTCCACGTCCTCGTGGTGCTCCAGTGCCTCCACCACCTCGCAGGCAGCTCGGTGCCGCACTCTGTCCTCGACCACCACCACCACCTCCCAGGCCTCGTCTGCAGGGCCATCCGCTCAGCCTCGGGCTCAGCGCTCCACCACCACCACCACCACCTCCCAGGCCTCGTCTGCAGGGCCATCCGCTCAGCCTCGGGCTCAGTGCTCCACCACCACCGCGTACACCTTGCATGAGGCTGCCAATGCCCAATCCCCACTGGACCACCATGGAGTTGGAGGGCTTTCAGAGAGCTTGCTGGGTGTCTTCAGGGCGGCTGATGTCGGTGACGTACAGTTGAACTTTGTTCAACTGTACTGCGATGGACCGCACCGACATCAGTCGCCCTTTTACAGCATCCAGTAAGCGCTGTCATCCTCTCCATGGGGCTGCTGAAAGTGGAGGTGGGCAGGGCGCTGCACAGAAAAGCCCACAATTATATCCGGCACTTCCGCGACATGTGTACAAAAATGGGGGTCCAGCTGAGCGCCAGGCTGGAGGGCGTGGTCCGGCTTGACAAAGGTTGTGACCCCATCTCCCTAGCGCCAGAGGACCTGATGGACCTGGCCCAGCTAAAAAACCTTCTCGCTGAACAGCCAATGCTGGTCCCAGTGAAGAATGTGGCTGGCAAGGGTCTGTCCTCGCAGGTCCGGGAGGTGGGGGCACACCTGTGTCAGTTGCTGGAGGACGTGTTGGAGGCCAGTAAGGAGCTCGGTGGTTACGACGCTGCTTGGGGGGCGTTCCAAGCGGAACTAGCACTGGAGGAGCTCTTCCACGGGCAGCCCAGGGAGAATGCTGACCACTTTTACAGCATCTCCCTGGGCTGCTCGTCTGTGGCAGCGAGGAGCCTGACAAGGGAATTGGGCTTCCTCGCACTGGCCCCGGTGACCTCGGCCAGTGCGGGGGAGCTCCCCCCCCCCATGCATTTCTGTAAACAAACCTCTGGCACCAAGGACATGGTCCTGAGGATTTGGCGACTGGTGGACAGCATCAAAGCCCGGGACCATGTTCTTGGTGCCGAGCTTGTGAGGGTCCTCCTGGACGACGTTTACAGTGGCAGCGGGCAGGAAAAGCCATATACTTTGGCGGCCCTGCAGAACCCCAAAACCTTCCACCACAAAAAGGACATAAAAGATGCCATGACCTACCAAGCCCTGGCGAAGGAGGTTATCCAACACAAGAAGCACTTCCGTTTTGTGTTGGGGAACACCTTCGCCAGGGCTTGTGACATCCTGCTTCTCCATGGTCGGGATCCAATGGTTGTACTGGTGGCTGGGTTATTGGAGCACAGGCTGGTGTGGTTCCCAAAGGTTAAATACTGGGGCAGGAACAACCGATACGATGCCTATTGGGACGCGCCAGACATGGTTGTTCTGTATGCACAGGGGACCAGACCTCAGGTTGAGGTGGCCAAGGTCACTTCACTGACCACTGAGGTACTTGACAACATGGTGCGAAAAGGGATCATCTTCGAATCCAAGGTATCCCTCTACCGGGAGAGGGGGATGCCTTGGATGCCGCAGGTCCTGGATCGCATCCCACAGAACCTTCTGAACCCCGTAACCCCCCACCCTGCACTACAAGAGAGGGTGGTGAACACCCTAACCCTGGTGGCCTGTGCAGGGGTGTCCATGAACAAAGGCTTCATAAATTACACAAAGGTCAGGGACCTTATGGATGACAGAATCCTGTGTACATCCAAGGCCCTGATCGAATGGAAGGTCCTCAGCACAGAAAGAAACCCTAATCAAGGGTTAGGGTTAACCCTAACCCTAACCCTAAAAGGTGGGGACAAAATAAAAGAAGAAAACGAAACAAAAAATTACTGGTCGCTCAGAATGGCCCTTCTGTGCTTGAAGGCCTTCAGGGTTCTTATTGCCCTCTTCTCCTTCATGCACTCAGCCGTGTAATGGGCATAGGCGCTTTGGAGACTTCCCTCAAGGGTAATCAGGGCCTCCTCCTCCTCCGTCCACTTTTTACGTGACCCAGCCGGGAGGTAAAAAGCCCTGTCCGGAGGAGGGTTGGACTCGATTGTTGGGTCCAACTCCTGGGGATCCACTTCCTCCATTGGTATGGGCTCAGCCAAAAGGTCTCCAATGGTAGTAGCAGCCTCCTTGTCCTCCTCCCCCTCCTCCTTCTTCTTTCTGGCCATCTCCTCTGGGGTTTGTAACTTGTACGGGATTCCCTTTGCAAACTTATACAGGTGGTAGTTCCCGTAGGTCCTGCACACAAAAAACCCGAGGATCTTCCAGTTCTGAAGTTCCTGTTGTGAGAAGGCAGAGTTGATCAGGTAGCCCCTGACCATTTGGTCCTTCACAAATTCACCGTTCATGTACAGTCCCACACATGAAATGAGCGTCAGGACATTGGTCAGTCTGTCCTCCTGGGCCTTTGTGGTGCAATGGATGTAAGCCTTGGGGAGCCTTTTCATCACTTCGGCCATCCAGGGGAACCCCAGTTCTGTGTACTTTGCACACTTGGATTGAAATTGCCCGTACTGCAGCAATTTCGCGATGACCCTGGTGGTATAGTTCTCCACAGGCAACACCCGCATGAATGGTGCTTCCCCCACATCATGCACTGTTATATACTTCGGCGCATCATATTGCGCACTTGCATGCCTCCTTGTGGACCAGTACCTGATGTGAGGGAAGAAGACAGGCTTGATGTCCCTGAATCCGGCCAACAGGATGGCTGCCGGGTCCCTTCCTGCCTTCTTCACTATTTCCACGGCCCTGCCAAAGGTGTGCCCTGACTGGAAATGTTTAATGTGCGCGAGCACCTCCTCCACCACCTTCACGTAGGACTTGGTGTCCTTCACATCCTCCAGGGCATGGTTTGCGGTCCTGCTCAAGGGTGCCATGTCCACCATGGCAACCTCATAGAGGTCCTTGAGCAGGACCATGAGCAGCTCCCTTCCAAGGACGTGGTCATTGGCTCCGGTGCTGTCCACCAGCAACCAGAGCCTCCGAACCAACGCCATGGTGAAGGGGCTGCTCATCCAGTTCCCCAGTGGCGGGGGAGCATGGGCAGCACTGGCGCTGGACCAGGGCGCCAGTGCCAGGAACCCTCTCGCCCTGGAGGAACTGTTCCAGTGGACAGACGAACAGCCCAGGGCGGCGCTGTAAGTATTGTCCTCCGGGCACCTGGGCTGCCCGTGGAACAGTTCCTCCAGGGCGATCTCGTACTGGTACGCCTGCCATGTTGCATCATACCCCCCAAAGAAGCCGTCCACAGTCAGCCGCCCTGCCAGGGTTCCCAGCAAGTACTGTCCCACCATTTCGCACACGGACATAAGACCCTCCCCGCCCTGGTTCTCAAAGGGAACCAGCATGGGTTCCTGGGCGAGGAGGGTCTTCAACGCTTCTGTGTTGATCACTTCAGAGGCGGCAAGGCCGAGGGGGATGTGCCCTCTCTCCAGCCGGAGAACCCCCTCCAGCCTTGCCGCCATCTGGACTGTCAATTTCGAGACCAGGTCTCTCATGTGTGCCAGGTAGGCCAGTGCCCGCCTTTGCATGGCCCTGTTGGTCTCCAATTTCTGTAGGAAGCATGAGACAATTACACCAGACACAGGGTGCTTAAAGAAAGGGCGGAGGCTGTTCACCAAGAGGTTGAGGACCCACAGCTCCTCAACCCCAATGAGGACATGCTCCTCCTGAGGGACAGGCCCTTCTGTCTCCCAAGTGGGAGCCATAAGAGGTGGACGGAGGAGGAGGAAGAGCTGGTTGCGCTTGTGGGACACACCAGTATTGCCTATACAGTGTACCAAAAACGCTGCACAAAGAGGAGGTTGCCAGTGAGGACACTGAAGGCGTTCCATCACCGGCGCAACCAACTCCTAGCGAGAGCTGGTAGGCAGCCCCTTGATTAGGGTTTCTTTCTGTGTATGGGCCGGAGCAAGGTCGTCTTTTATTTTGTCCCAAACTTTTGTCACCTGAGGCAGGTCTTTTTTTTTTATACCTTTGTACTCCCCTGTGTCTGTCTGTCTGTCTGTCTGTCTGCCCCTGCTGCTCGCAGGCCTCCACCAGACAACGAGGTGCCCTCTACCTCGGCTTCTGCTCCTGGTTCTGCAAGAACCAGAGTTAGGCGAGCCTCGGAGCCTGCCCCCGTGGCTGACCGGGACGCCCGGGTGGAAGTTGTATCAGCCGAGGTCTTGCAGAACCAGGGGCATTTGCTGAGGGCGGTGGAGAGGGTCGCGTCTGTCGTGGAGGAGGGTGTGAGGGCGGTTGAGAGGGTCGCGTCTGTCATGGAGGAGGGTGTGGGGATTCTGGGCAGGATCGCCACAGCCCTCGAATCCATAGCCACTGCCAGGAGAAATTAATAAACTCATTAAACGAAATGTTGAATTTGCTTCATGTGTCTATTCTTCAAGGTTATTATATAGTTAACTAAAACTAACGAAGTAACAAATTGAAGGGAAAGAAATGTGATCAAGAAACAAACTGGCTATATCAAATCCGCTAAACTATTTAAAACTAACTGAATTAGAGGGTCGAAAAACGTAAACTAAAATGATAAATTAAATTAAACTATATTCATCCTTACTTCAAAAACGAGCGATCAGTTGTCGGCGCAGGGCCAGTCCTGGCCTGTTGACCTCTGCGCCAATGGGTGGGTCCACCGGCATGTCTGCAGGTGGGGGCAGTGCCAGTCCCTCTGGAAGGGGCACACCATGCCGTTCGGCGATGTTGTGGAGCACGCAGCAGGCCATCGTGATCTTGCAAACCTATAGATGGGAACAAATTAATAGACTGAACAAAACCTGTTCTGTTATAGCATGCCTTAATGCCTACCGTTTACAGCTCATGGTCTAATGTGTGTGTGTGTGTGTGTGTTTTTTGAAAAATACCTTATCGGGCTTGTAGAGGAGCGTCCCTCCTGCCGTGTCCAGGCATAGCCAACGGACCTTCAGCCTCCCGGTGGCACGCTCCACAACTGCACGTGTTCTGACATGGCAGTCATTGTTGGGTCTCGGGCGTGAAAAGTGGCGTCATGAGCCATGTTGCCACGGCATATCCTTTATCACCTGGTATAGAGATAGATATGGTTAGCCATACAATTCTGTCAATTTAATGTCCATGAGCCAAGTGAGGGGGAATGGCACTAAATATATACAATTGGAAAAACACTCACCAATGAGCCATGAGTCTCCAGCAGCCCCCTGTGCGAGACGCATGCCCACACTGCTGTTTTGCAGGATGAAGGAGTCATGGCTGCCGCCCCCCCAACGGGCAACTGCATTTAAAATAATCATCTGTGTGTAGCCCCTTTAACCCCTTATGAATTATGGGCAGGGCCCCTAAGTTCTTTTAACTTAAAAGTACCTAGCAGTTTTAATCTTTTAAATAAACTTGAGTTCCCTTATTAACTAATTACCATGAATTTTTAACCTTTTTAATTGCACACCTTATCATGAAATCCTTATCCAAGCAAATAGAAAAAACAACCAGATGTCTTTTATCATTTTACTTAAAAATATAGATTCAAATGCAATTAAATAAAAATGTTCAAAAGTTATCAATTGTGCGTTTTGTCAATACAGAAACACTTTCAGGAAAATGCACTGTTCACTTACAATACAAAAACCTCTGTGTGAATACCAAATTATTGAAACCTTAAACCTTAGAATCCTATATCTAAGCCGGCATTTCAAAATAAACAAAATAAAATGAGTACTCAAAAACCCCCGTTGCAGGCCTGTGTCTTCACTCTTGTGAGTCAAAGGGCAACTTACAGTTCAGGAGAATGGTGGTGGTGTTGTTAGACTGTACTGTGTCTTTGATGCATGTGCGGCCTACACATGCATGTGGATGGTGAACAATGGACTTAGCTGGGCAGAGATGAAGAAGAGATGAGGGGCAGGTCCCACGTTGCCAGAGGAAGGTTAGAGCGTTGCCTGGTAGCTCAACCCGCTATCTGGGATGTCTTGCTTCAGGCGACGTCTTCAGGAAGGTTTAGTAGCTTAGGAGTTGACTGCTTTAGCTAAACAGGCTACCTCCTCCTCCCACTATCATGATACACTGTCCAACTAGCTTAGCCAGCTAGCATGCTAACAGCATACACATGCAGTCACAGTGAAGCTGGAAAACGTCCTTGTAACTCCTTGTTGAAATCATTGTCCATCAACCAGTCCAACACTTGCAACTCAACTCTACAGATTACTTTTTCACTAATCTGGTCAAGACTTATAAAACAACGTGTGTTACATTAATTTCTCTTCACAAACATTTCTCCTCTCTTCACTCTGTTCCTCTGCGCTGCTCTGCTCTCTCTCCACTCCTAATTACTCAATGCCCCACACCTGTGCCCAATCTACTCACTCAATCACTCACACTCACACAATTCCTTCAAGTAAGTAAAATAAAACCCTTTACAATAACAGGTGAAATAAAACATTACAGATAAATACATGGTAGGTATACATTTCTTTTTTCTTTCTTTTTTAAACAGTAAACACGAAACCAAAACATATTATATAACCAACCGGGTTACACGTGCGTCACAAATCAACTGAACGTTGATAGAATGGTAGCCTTTTCTATTTAAAAATGGGTATGGTTCCACAGGTGCCCTGATGCGCACATGGGTACACTCCGATGACGTTGGGAAATCCTGCAGTGAAATGGAAGTCCTGTTTTATTGGTCGCTGTTGTTCGGCATTGTAGGGGAATGAAATGTATTTGGGAACCATATGGCGGATGATGCCATCCAGCACCTTGGGGAGCGTGCGGCTGAGGGATGGCTGAGAGATCCCGGATCTATCGGCTACTAATCTTTGAAAGGATCCGGTGGCCAGGAATCCTAGCGTGCAGAAAACTTGCACATGTGCAGGGATGGGATGTGACCTATAATAATAATAATAATAATTAATAATTAATAACGGCAACAGGCTTCATTTATTTTATATAATGCATTGTAAACTAATAACTGCTGCATGGCATAGGTCTAAATCTGGGCAAAAATAATTCAATTGAAACCATTTTTCGAACCTGTTTGTTTGTCTGGTCAGCTCTGGCTCCAGTGCACCGCACAGCTCGACCAAACAGTGCCTTGGCAACCGAAAACGGCACCGTAGCCACTCGTCATCCTCCTCAAAAAAATTAGCCCGGTCCCTGAAGATGCGTTCTCTCCGCATAGCTCGGTTGGCCAAATAATCGAGCAGCAATAAATCAGCCATATTGTTGATTGTTCACACAGGTTTTATGCTGCTCCCCGGGGTCCTTATATAGTTCCATTGATCACTTAGAACAAGCTGGTCCTGATTAGCGGCACATTTTTTATAAAATTTTTATTTTGAGAGAGCTTCTGAGAGTGAGCATGCTAGAAATATCCTAATAAATAAATATAAAGGTGTTGAGCTTGCGGGGCAGTTTCTGTATAGGATCATAGGTTAACTTGACCAATATGCCTCTAGAATGCATGTATCTGAGGTTTGGGGACTTTTAATTGATTCAGCATGAAAGCCTTCAGAATAAATCTACGCAAGCCGTACACTACCCTCTGAGCTGGCGCAGCTTTTAGCGGAGATTCCGACCATCCGACGTCACCGTCAAGTTCAAGTTCATGAATTCCCACGTAATGTGGGAATCCACGTAAATGCCTGTCCGCTCACGCTCCGCTCACGTTACGTAACGTTATGAGCATAAACGCCGTTGTGAATGAGGACCCTTGAGACCAAATGTTTGCTCTGAGGGTACACCTGAGCCTTTATAGTCTTACCGCAGGTGTGGTGAATTAGTAGCCCCACCCATCACCAGATGTGGCAATCTCTTCCCACTCCACCCCACTCTCAGCCAGAGAGTGGTGGGGTTTTCTACACTCGGTAGACTTATTTTATCTTTAGCCTTGTAGGCATATTTATTTTATCGGCGGGAGTGATACGGCTGTGCTGCCGCTCTGTATCGCATCATCATAACAATGACAACATCATCTGACACCGGAACAGGTAGCAGTGCAGATGACAGATGTAGTCAGTGATGTCACGTCCAGGACGATGAGTACGGGCGCACATAATGTTATACTTAACACCCCCACTCGATCTTAGCTTATTGTGGTACATAATACATTACATAATTTTGACAGAAAATAGAAAAATAAACAACACACATTATTCTCTTGCACTTTAAGTGCCAAACAAATACTGAGCAAACTTTTTCAGTTGTAGCTTAGTGGCTGGTTTGGTCATCAAGTCAGCAATCATGTCAGTAGGACAATAATCAAAACATATTCTATTCCTAGCTAGTGCAATAGCTCCTTGGTTGTCATCGTAAACCTTGGTTTGTGCATACTGACACTTATCAATACCCTTGAGTAGCTGTTGCAAATACATACACTCCTGTATGGCTGACGCTAAGGCCATGTATTCTGCTTTGCAGATAGAAAGTGCAACTGTTGGTTGTTTTCTGCTCTTCCATGAAATGAGAGCACTTTTCTCGCTTAGACTGGCACAGTACCCTGTGGTGCAACGCCTGTCTGTGACCTCAGATGCCCAGTCAGCATCACTGTGGACTATTAAGCCTAGTTCACCTGTGTCATCCTTTTTAAAACATAACCCACGGTCTGTTGTACCTAGATATCTGAACACGTGTTTTACAGTGCTCCAATGCTCTTCACTTGGTTCAGCAAAATGCTGGGAAAGTTTACTGACCACATAACTTAAATCTGGTCTAGTGCATGTAGCCAAATAGATCAAACTTCCAACTGCCTCTCTATATATCCTCAGGTCTTCCATATTTTCAGCATTTTCTGTGTATTCGAGTTTTGACTTGTATGGGGTCTCTAACCTTACAATCTTGCATCCCAAATCTGGAGAGGATTTTGTTCACATACCTGTGCTGTGACATTGTGACTTGACCTTCTGACTGTTCAATCTATCCCTAGAAAATGGTTTAATTTCCCCAGGTTTTCATTTTAAACCTCTCAGTGAGCATCACTTTGTCATTTTTCACAACCTCCTCATTGTTAGCAGCAATTATCAGATCGTCAACCCATACAATCAGAATCACTTTTTCATTTTATTTTTCCCTTGTGTATTGACAGTTACCAGCAGGATTTTGTTCAAAACAGTTTTCAGTGAGATATTCATGTAACTTCGGGTTACTTCAGTAACCTCAGTTAGATAAGCTTAAGTCCCTCTCGGAGAGAGTCATATGGGGAACATAACGCTCCCGTATGATTGCCCTTGGCTGATAGAAAAATTCCACCCTAGGATCATCTCTACTTGAGAGACCAAACAAAAGGTGGCTCAAGAAGCCAACCCTGCGCGTCCACCCAAAAGAGACATCCATTATGAAGACGTCCTTGACCCAAAGGCCAACAGCTCTGCTGTTCCAGCCGCCCCGCCGTCCCCCATGGGTCCCCTAACGGTCAGGGGCCAGAAGGGACCTATCGACCAAAAACCAGTCAGACTACCTGACTCAAGGGGCGGCAACCTCCAGGACTGCATGTTCCAGGATTGCTGGGGCCACATCCAGGTTATAATACATGGCGAAGGTCGATGGAGACGACCAACTCGCCGCAGCGCAGACATCCTGAATCGGGACTCCCCTGGCCAAGGCCCAGGATGTGGACAAACCTCTTGTAGAGTGTGTCATGGTCTGCAGATCATGTCTCCCTGTCAGCCACTCCCACTCTCCATTCCTACCCTCAGTCATTGTCACACACCTGTTCCCACTCCATCCCCAGCCATGCCCACATTTCCACACCTGTGAACACTCCTGCAATTACCCTGCTCCCTATAAGACTGGACTCATTCCACAAACACATTGTCAGAACATACTTCCTTGTCCCGTGTTGTACCCGAGTTCCTGGTTCTCTGAGTTTTTGCCTTTTCTGAGAGGTTCTGCATTATTGGACTTGAAATTGCTAAAGGTTTGCTTTCCTGTTTCCTGTTTTGTTCCTATTTTGTACCTTTTTGGAAATTCCTGATTTTTGTTAAGCTTAACTGCTTTCTGCATAATAAATCAGTAAATGTGAACTTTCCTGCTCTTGTCCTGCATTTGGGTCCTACCCTTTGTCTCACCGTGACAGAGTGTGCACGTAGACCCTCTGGGGGTTCAGTACCACTTGAGGTATAGGCTAACCTTATAGCCTCCACAATCCACTGCGAGAGTCTCACTTTCGAAATGGGTTTACCTTTCCATTGGGAACCCCAGGCTACAAAGAGCTGCTCACCCAGCCTGAAGGGGGCAGTCCTTGACCTGTAGACTTTCAAGGCCCTCACGGGACAGAGACAGTGTAGTCTCCTATCCTCCACCGAAGAGAAGGGAGGAGGATGGAAGGCCGTGAGGATCCACAGGCGCGCAGTCCGAGGGGAAGGTCTTAGGCAGAAACGAAAGGTTCGGTCTGAGTGTGACCCTGGTGTCATTACCGCTGAATCTCAAGCAGCTGGTGCTCACTGTGAGCGCGTGCATGTCATCGGCCCGCTTTGCCGTCGTCAGGGCGACAAGCAAAGCGGTTTTCAGAGAGAGGAACTTCAGGTCCACTGTTTCCAGTGGTTCGAAGGGGTCTCTCATTAAGGAGTCCAAGACTATCGTCAGGTCCCAGGAGGGGACCAGTGATCTGGCTAGGTTTATCCTGAAACCCAGTGAGGTCACATGGGACACGACCCGAGTCGTGTTCCTTGCGGCCTCCTCCGCCGAGTCCGCACATAGGAGCCAATCGTCGATGTAGCTGGACACCCTTAGACCCAGACGTCTCAAGGGTGCCAGTGCGGCCTCCGTACAGCAGACGAATACTCTGGGACTGAGGGACATCCCGAATGGAAGGACCGTGTACTCGTAAGCCTTTCCCTGGAACCCAAACCGCAGGAACTTCCTGTGAGGTGGGTAAATAGGGATGTGGAAATAGGCGTCTTTTAGGTCTAGGGACGTGAACCAGTTGTCTGGGCGTATGGAGCGCACCAGTGACCTGGGCGTCAGCATCTTGAACTGAAGTTCTTGTTGAGTAACCGCAGCTTGTTGAGTAATCGCAGGTCCAGAATGGGACGTAGCCCCCCCCTTTTTCTTGACCAGGAAGTAGCGGGAGTAGAACCCGCTGCGACGCTGGGCCAAGGGTACCACTCTGACGGCCCCCTTCTCCAGCAGGGAAGATGAAGATATCTCCTGTTGGAGAACCAGACCTTCCTGACCCCTGGCGTTGGTGAAGATGACCTCTGAGAACGGCGGGGGTGTCCTGGGGAATTGGAGTCTGTACCCCTTCGCTATGGTGTTGAGGATCCATGGGGATGCTCCGCACCGTTCCCACTGTGCCAGGCGTTTGGCTAGTGGGTTCTCTCCGGCCATGGGAGGCACCCCCCGCCTGGGGGCAGTGTTCCCTGGCATGTCGGAGAAAATGTGGGCATGACCCGTCTCCCCAGTGGCGTTCTGGTACGCCACTGACCTCATGCCCTGCCGCACTGCGTCGGGGGGCCCATGGGGCTCCCGTGGCAGTGGGCTCATGTCCCCCCTGTGTCGATATTGTTTTGTTGTTTTTTTGTTTTGTGGCAGAGCCTTTATTACAGAAAAAACAGAAAGTGCTGTACTTGTGTAAACAATATCGAGGGACCTGGCTACAGGGACGTCCAAGACGCCCACCTGTGCCCTGGTCCGAAAGCGCTTTGCGGGCGGACGTGCAGTCCGAGACTGCTACGTCCGGTGCTAGGCCCGGCGCGTGGGGGGAGGGTCGGGTGTGTGTCACTTCGACTGCTGGTCCTTGTTGGGCTTAGGATCGCCTCTCCTAGGACCGGCCTGGGGGCCAGCTGGGCGACGGCGTTGGTCTCCGGGGCATCGACGTCGTCCATCTCTGTCACCGGGTGGGGCTGGCCTGGGGACGTCACGGTCTCCGTCATCTCTGTCAAGGCGGGGGCGTGGAGCCTGGCGAGCGTTCCTGTTGCCTACAGGACGCTGCTGGCGTTGAGGAGGGTGGGGAGGTTGGCGAGGAGGTTGCCCCTGCCCGCGGCCCTGAGCTCGGGGACGCACGGCACGGGGGACAAAGGACACCAGGGCCTCGCAGCTTGGACGCTGCACCTCCACATTGAGGGCCATCCTCTCGAGCGCGCCTCTGAAGAGGCCTCCGGGGATGATAGCACCCTCGGAAAGCTCTCTCCGGGCATCGGGATCCAGACTAGGTGAGGTTTCCAGCCACCTAGCGAAAGTCACGATCTCCTCGTGCAGGCGACGAACCTCAGCCAACTGTTCAGGAGTAGGGGCGTCGCCCATCTCCTGAAGAAGGACGCTCTGGGAGCCCTGGAGTAGCGCTGAAGCATTGAGATGTTTCCCAGACGCTACACGAGGGCATAGTGTTTTGCGTTCGCCGCCGCGGCCTCTCTGTCACGCCTGTCAGGAAGGACAGGGTCGCGGGGGGAGGTGGGGTTGAGGAGGAAGGCTCCAACTATGCGGTCGATGGCTGGCAGCTTGTCGAAGCACAGGGAGGGCATCTCGATCGTGTCCAGAGGGACACGAGAGCGACACGGAGTAGCCAGGGGAGCCATGGGCTCCTTCCACCTAGCCTGAAACCCTGGGATAGGGGAAGCAGGATCTTGCGGACCGGCTTCTTGGGCCGGTCCGGTCGTCGTAGCCCACCTCGTCCAAGACCCTGTAGTCGTCCAGCGGTTCCTGGTACGGTGGCAGCTCATCCATTGGCTGCTCCTTGTCCAGTAGGTCACCCCATTCCTGGCCACGGGCCAGGAGGAGAGGGGGAAGTCCTCGAAGGACTGAGAGCGGGGCCTGGCAGGCTGGTCGACGTCGTAGTAGTCGTCGAAACTGTAGGCTCGTTCCTCCCCGCGGCCGCGGAGAGAGGGACGGTCTAGGAAACTGTAGTCTCCGTCAGCCTGCATGGTTGACAGGGGAGAGAAGGAGGCTGAGGGTCCAGAGGGACGGGCAGGCCTCCCATACGTGCCGCCTTCCTGGCAGGGGAGGAGCCCAGGAAGGACTCGTCACGGTGTCTCTGAGACACGTCGAGGTCGGGGGGTCTGGCGAGAGAGGAAGAGGCGGTGGGCCTGGGCCTTGCCCCAGGGGGGAGGTCAGGCCAGTCGACGTTCGGGGATGGTCGGGACAGCCGGGCTCGGAGGTCGGAGGTGTCGAGCAGGGACCTGTCTTGGTGACTATTGACGCGTGAGATGCGTCGGCCTTTCTCCCTGTCTGTGAAGTAGAAGCAGCAGGGGCAGAAACCGGGGGTCTCGAAGGCCTGGCGAGCATGCACTAGACCCAGGCAAAACATGCAGCGAGAGTGTCTGTCCTCAGGGGACAGCAGGTTGTTGCAGTTGCGTGAGAAACATTCCCGGCGGCGTTCCTCCTCGGGGAACCCGGGAGGGCTGTTGTCACCCCCGCAGGCCATCTTGGGTGTTGGTGTAGCTTGTTGGTGTAGCTTGAAAAACTAGCTAGTGTCTAGCGGGGCTAAAAGGCTAATAGCTGTGTTAGCGGGAGCTAGCTAACCTAGGAAGGCTAGCGAAGCTGCGGAGGGAGTCTAACGACTAGCAGCGGGGGCTAGCTAGGTGGAGCAGAGCCTGTAAAGCTAGGCAGGTGAGCTAGCGAGAAAACTGCGGGCCGTAGTTCTAGAGCTTAATAGTACAATGTTTGACAACAGTAGACTAAGCTAAGCAGGCTAGTTAGCAAACAGGAACGCAACGTGGGCTAGCAAAGGGGGAAACAAGGTTTCGGAGACAAGCTAGCAGAGGACAAACTCAAGCCGCCGCACGGCTCACTTGAGTTTCTAGCGTAACTTACGGGCTTTCTAAGGCTGAGAACGTCTTATGACCGTGAATTTCCGTGGCACAAGTCTGAGACCCGTCCTAGTGGAAAACTAATTTCAACAGCCGAAGGTGATTCTCTTGGCAAGACGTGTATGCGTAGCACAGAAAGCGAGGAGGAATGGCGTGCTCAGGGCGGACCTCAGGTTATATACCCGGTGGGTAGGGTATACAACCGCGCCTTGAGCGACAGTTCACGACCCAATAGAATTGTTCAGTGAGTGTTTGTTAGGCTGTGTGCCTGCGCCATCTAGTGGCTTGGACCCCATATAACTCTCTCCGAGAGGGACTTAAGCTAACAGAGAATTCCAGTTTCGGCCTGACTGCTTGAGACCATATAAAGACTTCTGTAATTTGCATACTAGCTTCTCTCCTGTTTTTGACTTTTTCTCATAACCTTCAGGTTGTTAAATCTCACAATCAATAGGTGCGTGCAGGTATGCGGTTTTCACGAGTGCATGTGTTTGGTCCGACTAGTCATTGGTCCGAAACACGACAACCCACCTCAAACCCTAACCTAACCTATGGGCACGGGAGCAGGCGCTAGTCCGAGGTGCGGACGCATGTCGAACCAATGCTCCGTTGGACCATAGTATGCCTCCTGGTTTTCTGACAGTTTTCATGTCAGCAGTAGGTGAGAATGTTTCCTCATAATCGATACCGTATTTCTGGCTGTAACCTTTTGCAACAAATCTTGCTTTTACTTGTCTGACCCATCTGTTTCACTCTTGAGTGTATACACCCACCTACCCCCCACTGCCTTTTTGCCTGGTGGCAACTGGGTGATCTTGAATGTATCATTCTCTTTTAGTGACTGCATTTCGTCATTGGTTGACTGTATAGCGCCCTGGTAATTTTGTGGTATGTCGCAAACTGCCCTATAACATGAGTCTACACAAGCTACCAGTCTGTCTGCTGTGTCTTCAGTGTCATAATCCTGTAAGTGCACAGGCCTTCTCCTAACTCTAGGTGGGTTCTTTCTACCCTGACCCTCAGCGCTAGGCTGTTCACCTTCAACCCCAGAAACAGAAACATCATCTTGAACACTTTGACCTGATGCATTTCCCATTTTTTCATCATCATTTCCTCATTGTCAAGGACGCTGGGGTGTACCTCTCTGTCCTGATCTTCAATGTGTGGTCCATGTGTCTGTGTTTCCTTTTCGTTGACTGTCTTGTTTGTGAATTTCACTAACCTGTGTTTTTGGACCTTTTCTGCATCTGCATAATACACAAGATAAGCTGGGCTGTTCTTGTCGTACCCAATGAAACGACCCCGCTCACATCTGGGAACTAGCTTCCCTTTCTCTTGTGTTTATGCAAAACACACAGATCCAAATTTCTGAAGTTTGGACATGCCTGGCTTCTTGCCTGTGAGCATCTCATAAGGGGTTTTCTTTGTGCGTCTACTGTAACACCCGTTTAGTATACTCGTAGTTTACTGTCAAAAAGCATACACCTTCCCATCTCATAGAGGGTTCTCCAACCTCTCTCTGCTGTGCCGTTTTGGTGAGGTGAATAGGGTGCAGATGTCTCATGCTTAATCCTATTTTGGGTTAACAGTGCTTTGAATTCCCTGTTTGTAAACTCGGTACCATTATCAGAACGTAAACACTTAACTTATCCGAAAGGGGCGGAGAACCTCTCCATGGCATGTACTTCATCGCTTTTGGATTTTAGAAAGTATACTGAATAATCGTCTGTAAAAGACTGCATATTTGTGACCTTCTAAGCTTGGGGTTCTCATGGGACCAGCTAAATCAGTGTGGACCAGCTGTAAGGGCTCTGTAGCCTTTCTGTCTGGCTCTCTATTCCTTGTCTGTGTGAATTTTCCCTTCGCACATATTTCACACAGCTGCGCTGGCCTGGCTGCACTGCCTCTGATCTCCATACCACACCCATTCATTTTTGTACATCCTCATAATTGCAATGACCCAATATTTCATGCCAGGTTTGCATGTCGTGGCACTATTGTATTTATCAATATATTTCTGAACAGTTGGCAAGTAAAACAGATTACCATTCTCATAGAAGTCAAACCTGTCGCCCTTCTTGGCGATCATGTGGCTGTCCCCCTTCTTGAATGTCACTGTTGCTCCTCCGTTCGTTGCTCTTGCCACTGAGAAGATGTCATGTGGATAGGTTGGCATATACAGTGCCTCCTGTAGCTGCGCTCTTTGTTGTCGTCCCTTGTTGTCTAGCAGGTAGATCAGTGCCGTCCCTCTGCGTTGCGCCATCCCGCTGTACTTGGTCCCATCCGTCAGCTCGATAGAATGGGTGTCGGGCTGGAATGTGTTGTCAAAGCTCTTGAACTTGGCGATATCGTTCACAATATGAGATGTCGCTCCGGTGTCCACCATTATCCCTTTCTTCTTTACGTTGGCTGATGGCCTCGCGCCGTTTGCATGTTTGGCCATGAAACACTGATCGCCGTCGTCGATGTCGTCCTCTTCTTCTGCAACCTTTCTGGCTCCGTCCTTTCCCTTTTTCCTGCATAGAGACTCTGCGTGTGTGTTGCTCTTGCAGTGACTGCACCACACTTTTTGGGTACACCTGGTTCTGATGTGTCCTTTTTCTCCACACTTAACATGTCAGAGTGGCATGTCAGAGTGGCTTCCCCTTCCTTCCTGTGTGTCTTGATGCCTTGTTTGCTTTGCTTTGTGTTCGTCTTCATCACGCTGTCCGCAGATCCAGTTGTCCTCATCTTCTCAGACTCTTCATATATACCCTCAGTCTTCTCTTGAACTCCTTGAATGTCACGTTGTCCTCATTCTGTGTAACGTGGACAGCCAGTGGTCTGAATGAGTCTGGCAGTCCATTCAAAATGGTGGCTACAAGCATGTTCTCTCATGCATCACGAAGAGCTGATATTATATTTTCAGCCCTTATCATGTAATCAGTAACAGTTTAATTTCCTTCCATTTGTATGGTGGTCAATGACGTGTACAGGTTTAGAATCCTGGGCTTGCTTTTTCCAGAATAATGCTCCCTCATGCTCCATCATGTCTTATCAATGAAAGGCTCTTATCATCTAGTGCAGGGGTTCTCAACCCGTGGGTCGCGACCCCTCGGGGGGTCGCCAAATTATTTTAGGGGGTCCCCAAATTATTTTCATATATTCTTTTTTTTTTTTTTCACGATTTTTCAAAAATAGCAGACCTACAAGCTAAATTATAACAATGCTTAAAACACCAAAAGGGGTTCCCGCCCAAAATGGTTTAAGGTTATTGTAGCAGTCAATTTATATTGGGGGTCGGGAGGGGGCGGGGCGGGGGTCCCGAGACATTGCCAAAGCATTTCCGGGGGTCCCCGGCCAAAAACGTTGAGAACCCCTGATCTAGTGCATTCACTAATTGAGCATAACAGTCTGCATTCTTGATCTGGATCTGCAGCTATTGCAGCCTCACCAGCGGGCTCTCTCAAAATAGTGTCTTTCAGCTTGAGAATGTGTAAACGGCTAAGACGTTTCCCACAAATCATACTTATCTTCTGTTCCATCAAATACAATCTGCTGTTGTAGCGTTCCTGCTCCGGCCATTTTCACTTTCCTTCTCTTCAGAGTTCATTATCTCCAAATGTTGCTTGAGCTGCGGCTTGTAGAAACTTTTCGCGGGAGTCTCTCGGCGCCGTCTTCATCCAGGCTCGTCTAGTAGCTTCTCTTGGCTAACAGTTCTTCTTACTTCTGTTTACCTTGTTGTTGCTCTAGACTTGCATTGCATTACTGGGCCTAGCCCAAACATTTAGACTCTCGTAGAGGTTTTTTTCGATTCTGACGAATCTCTCAACGAGAGTCTAAACGACTAGGTCCCCTTTAAGAGGGCTCGTGTTTACGTTTCTGCCTCAAAATCACTCTTACCTTGTACAAATGCAAAATCAAAAAATAATCAAGATTGCCCCACATGTCCGGCGGGTGTTCGGAAAACAATTACTTCCGTAGCGACCGTAGTTTTCAATAAAAAAAATATTGTAATCCACTCTGTTTTTGTGTTTTCATTTCACCCGCGGCCATCTTGCTTTTTTCCTCGTATTGTGCGAAACAGCGCCACTCTGGCGGCCGGGAGGTGTAATGCGCATTGAAGTACCGTATAACGGTATAAGCATTATGGCTGGTACTCCGTCAACCTATGACGACGACCAATGGTCGTCGATGTCGAAGTGGTGTGTCCTGTGGAAAACAACAGTCATTCATTTGTTTGAGAGGCGAGAGGAGCGCAAACACACTCGAGAAAATTCAAAAGCTAAGATATTCTTCATCCATTCACTTCACTTAGGCCTACTGGTTATTTAATTTACTCTATTGTCATAATTGATATTATTTGTTGTGGTGTCATTTTATCTTTTTTAATCGCTTTTAACTGTTAGTTTGTTGGCGGATTGTTGTGTTGTCTTTGATAGTTTTTTTCCCCTGCACTTTCCCCTCTGTATTATCTCTATTTGTATAATATTCGTCATACTACTACTGTTTGTATATGTTATTGTTAATGCTAGACTGCTTTTAGTTTGTTTATTTTATTTATAATTGATTTATACGTTTTCTATTGTTTTTTTCTGCTTTTTCCATTCTGTATATAGTACCCTTTTATTTTACCTAGTACCTAGTAACCCAGTACCCTTTTATTTTATTATACTGTTTTTATTATTATTATTATTATTGTTGTTTTAACTAAGTATAAGGTTAACATTTCTATTTGTATTGTTTTTACACAAACACAATGCCGGTTCTTTGTCTTGGCTGTAAAAAAGGCCCAAAAGGCTACAAAAGATTGAAAATGAACCTCATAGCATCCCCTCGCACCACCATGGCAGTTTTCCCAAAGTGCTCTCCCAAAAAAGATTCATATCTGTGTCATCCTTGTTTGCGTTTGTTAACCCAAGTCACCAGACTTCAAAGAAATTCAAAGAATTCAAGGAAAAGAACACTTATCACTCCAAAAAGAACCCCTCAAGCAACAAAGCGGCAAAAGTGCACAACATCTCCAAGGACCCCCATCTCCCACCTTATCCCCAGTACCTCTTTACATTCACTTGAAGAGATGAGTGCAACAACAACAACACCCATCCCCCCCAGCTCCACACATTCCGATGAGGAGATGACCACTCCAGCAACACCAACATTAGCAACAGCCACATGTGATATATCTCCAAGGACCCCCATCTCCCACCTTATCCCCAGTACCTCTACACATTCACTTGAAGAGATGACTGCAGCAACAACACCCAGCTCCACAAATTCCGATGAGGAGATGACCACCCCAGCAACACCAACAATAGCAACAGCCACACCCAGCCATTATAAAAGGAAAAAAAATAAAATATTGGCTCCATTGGCTCAAGCCAAAAGACAATTGGCCAGGGGCAAATATTTTAGAGCATTCACATGCTTTTTAAGGTCTACTGTCAAGCAACATTTGATAAAGGCCTGCAGTCTCGCCATCAACAAAGAGGTAAGGTCTGTGTACTGTATGTGCTATTATACATGTTAATCTTATTGCATGTTCTATTTATATGTTTTTTATTTCATGCTTAAAAAATATTTTATGCAGCGAAAGACACTGTTTTCGGATGCAGAAGGGCCCTTGAGAAAGCCAGTCAACCCCAAGGAAATATCCTCATTTACATGGGATGGTGTACTGAACTGGGCTAGTGACAAGGCACCACTCCTGATGGAATGTTTGAGAGGCACATTCCCACATTCCCAAAAGCATGTCAAGTATGATTCATTTTGGTTGTGTTTTTACATTTTCTGGTTCAGTTATACATTTGTGTCAAACTATAATCATACATCCACATTGTCTGTCTTTTCAATGGCAGTGTTCCAGGACCAAAAACACTTGGGAAGCGCAAATCCAAGAAGCAAGCCACACCAAAGGACACCACGTAAGATTCTTGCCAGGGAAAAAAAAACATTTAGCTACGTACTGTTTTGGGAGGTGGAGTTGTGTAATATATCCATAATAATGTGTGTGTGTGTGTGTGTGTCGTACATTATTCTATATGCATATTTAGCATTATGTGAACAGTTGAGTCCCATAACGTGTATATATAACGTTATAGTTTAAGGGACTCAACTGTTCACATAAGGCTGAATAGCCTACTTTTAAATTTAAGATACATTTATGAATTTCAGGAAAAAGAAAAGCCCTCTACTGCAAGAAGAAAAGGTAAAACGGAGGACCGGAATGGCACTAGCGATGGCACTGTTCTCATCCTTTCCTAAAGCAAATTTCATTCAGAAATGCATCGGCATCGAACTGTGGAAGCAAGGATGCAGTCAGAAGGTCATCAAAACGATGAACCACCTTGGTTTGTCGCTGGGAGTCGATGCCACCAGAAACGCCATTGATAACATGCGGTTAGGCCATCATGACAAAATAAAAGACTGGGGAAAAAAAAGCAGAGGTACAATTCAAGACTCCAACATATTATTTGTTTCTCACAACAATCACTTCCTTTTAAAATAACATCATTGTTAATTCATGTTTTAATTTAATTAAAAACAGTATACAAGTTTATGATCAATCAAACAATACAAGATCATAAGTTTGTTTTGTGTCTTTGTTGGTGTAGGTGAAATCAGCTTTAAAAAGGAGGCTATTTGGGCCTGCTGCCAAGAGAACCTGTTCCTACTCTGTGACATGGGACAATGTCCAGGTATGTTGACTATGCAGAAAATACATTGACAAACAACATAAATTTGAATAAAAATGTAACAGAACAACAGCAGTTTTGGGTGAAAAACGAAAGAATTATCTATAATGTATTAATTACAGATTAAGGACATATAAGGCCTTTTCAGACAGGGGTCCGAATACATTATAGACCTCGATGTTGTGACGTTAAAATGTATTGTTTCACTGTTTCTCATGGCAGTATGACGATGCAATATCAATGTTTGATTGACAGCTAGCAACCTGTTTGCTTTTGTAGGACTTCCGTGCAAAGGATGGATAAATAATATTCTCTTATACCTCTATCCACGTTCAGCCTGGACAGAGGTGTAATAAAACAGCTGGAGTCTGTTTGAGGGTCTTTACCAACAGTATAGCATACAAACCATCTGTCCAGACCAGAACAGTTGCTGTATTTGTGGAGTTCAAAGAGCATTGAACAATGTAATCTTATTCATGTGAACTTATACTGACAAAAGTAATAACATCTTTATTTGTGGTCCCCAGATGTTGGTGCATGGGAAACACCAGAGCAAGGGCCATGCAAATACCTTCCTGCTCTATGCACTAACCTTCGCACATGAAAACAAGGTGAACTTTAGTCACCTTTCAGGAAAAGGATGCAGAGCCATTGAGGTACAACCAAAACAACTTCTGCCTACGAAAGAGGTGAGTGACATTCTAAAAATATAGTGTTAATTGTACACACACACACACACACACACACACACACACACACACACACACACACACTCACACACTCACACTCACTCAGTATATAATTTTGCAAAAACATAATTGTAAATTTTTTAGGTTTTCAAAAGACTGCGAGATTGCATGGTGATCTTGGTTGAGAGAATTTTGGTTGCCAACCTGACTGTGCTGTCAAAAATCAAGGTGGAACAACACATTGCACACGACTACACAACAGAAATGAATGGCAAAAGCAACATAGTAAGATATACTTATATTTATGATATCAGTTCAAATTTGATACGATGCATGTAAAGATGAATAAACATAATTAACTCTGTTCACTTTCTGCTACAAAGGCCAACCTAGATGTGGTGTCAGCCAACCCCAGCACAAATGCAGGCGTCATTGAAATTATGAGATACCTCCATGAATTTGTGCCTGTAGTGGATGATGAACCTTTGCCGATACTCTGCTGTGGCGATGGACTGAGTGTTGATAGAATGATCAACTGCAAGCAGATGACCAATGGTGCTCGCACGTCCTCTCTACGCTTGGACGGACTGATCCCTACACCCCAAGAATTCCACAGAGAGATGCTTTTTCTACAGATATATTCAACATTACTTATGTTAAAAATAAGTAGTTTTAATGCATAACATTCTCTATGATATTTGTATTGTAAAACAGTAGTACACTGTATTAAAGAAACATTCTTTGTCCCATCCAAAAGGTACATCTGGCTTCAAGTCCACATCTTTAAGTCAATAATAGTAACCTAAGAGCACTTTCTTTTGTACAATAGGACAGTATGAATATACTGTACGAAGCGGAGAGTGAAAGTGCAAGAGGGACCATTACACAGTTGAAAAACTTCTTCACACACAGGTTTTTCTTCACAAAAAAAAGTGTCTGCAAATGTCCAGCATACATCGGACATGGTGGAAGTGAGTACACGACATGAGTAATCCATTTATTCAGTTATATATTCCATATCTATTACATATATGTGATTTCAAATGCTTGAATCTAATCTTGTATATGTATGTACTACACTTAATGTCTCCCTTATGTAAAAAGTTTGCTACTTCAGCCTATGTCACTCTGCTAGCCACAACAATCTGTGGAATGGCGAGGGTAGATGAAGTTCCAGAAAATCTGCCCAGCAGCAAGGCTGACCGGAAGGACTGGCTGGAAAAACTGGCCAACAGGATAGTGGACTATGCCTGGATGGCTCCAGACCAAGAGCAAATAAACCTGGTAGCAGCTTCTGCAGCCAGTGCCGTGAAAAGTTCTGAGAAAGACTTTTTTCTTTACTGCCATTGCCAAGACGGTATGTCACACACACACACACACACACACACACACACACACACACACACACACACACACACACACACACACACACACACACACACACACACACACACACACAGTGTATTTTTACCCATTTAGGACTGAGGCCATATATTCTACAAAATGCCTTCTAAATCATGACAGTTTTCTGAAAAACATGATTCTATATCAGTGGTGCTCAAACTATTACATGTCAAGGACCCCTAGATATATATATAGGCTATTTAATTAGACGCTGACCCCCATCTGAAAATATGTCGCACTTAGTGCCGCGCTATGAGCTTGTAGATCTGCTAGTTTTCAACAGCTACATTTTAAACTAATGGTTAAATTGGTTAGAGGCTAATGTGACAAAGACGCGTTCCAGTCGTAAATGGGTTAAGTTAGAATCATCATGTCTGCCTATGTGGGCTACATAGGATGTCAGTTATTAATTACATTAAATGTTTTTTTGTCCATAACTGTACATATTCCTTTTTTTGTGTTTGTGTGTTTGCAGCCAAAGAAGAACCCATGGTACAGTGCTGCAGCAGCCTTTGTGAGATTGGGTGGGTTCACCTTTCATGTGCAGGTCTTACAGAAGTCCCAGGGAAAGACGTGGACTACTTCTGTTCAGAAGCCTGCAGTGAGGACGGGACCTACATGTACTGTACATGTAAGGAAAGAAAGGGAGGGCAAATGGTACAATGCCAGATGGCGGAGAACTGCAAAAGTAGTGAGTGGTACCACACAAAGTGCCTCCTGCCATCTGACAAAGTTGATGCACAGGGTATGTTTTGCACTTGTTTTATAAAGAGGAGATTATGTTTTAATACATTTTATATGTAATGGATTTTACCAAAAAAAAATATTTCATTGATCATTCTCTTACAGACAAGTGGTACTGTACTGATGAATGCGCAACTGCTGGCTCAGAGGAGGACTTTGTCCAAAACTATACCAAGGCGTTGATGTGGGAAGGACTGAACCATCTGGCGAGAAAGGATGCCGTTCGAGAAGGTGACGGTCCAGCCATGGTTGACAGCTGGAAGGTGGACATACTTCGGTTTTGGGGAGGAAGCGGCAGAAGCCATCCCCACTACCTGTTTATTGGCCACTACATGCTAACTGGTAAAACTATAATATGTATTAACTAACTAACTAAAAATAACAAACCATGGTTAATTTCATGTTTGTGGAGTAGAGAAAAAATTGTCTTTATTGAAACATTTCGAATTAAAAAAAATGTGCAGGTTTCATTTTCTGCTCTTCTTGTGTCGACTGTCTATTCCTACATTCATTGCAGCAAGCGTGCCAAAGGACTTCATAATGTTTGATGTAGAAATTTGTGTACTTAATGTACTTGTAATAATTAGTAAACAACACATATTTGTATATGTTTAGATTTGCCTTTTTACTTTAAAGATTTACTTTTTCTTCAGTTCGACAGCAGTTCAGTTCTGTGTTGCTGTTCAAGGCAACGTGTTCCTTATCGATTATACATTTTCCTTTTATTATGTGTTTTAATGAAAGGAATTGAAGGCTACCAACCGGAAAATGTTCAAATGGACCTCATCTGGAACAGAGTGGCGAATGTCTCAGGGAGACTAGGGGGAAACGTTGGCTTGGATCTTGTCAATTAGTTTCTCAACAATGACTTCAAAGGCATGTAAATTAATGTGTTATGAATTGTACATGATGCATGTTGAACAAAAAAGACAATACAGTATCTAAATTACTAGGATTATCTTTAAGGATGTTTTTCAGCTGTTGGAAGACAGCCAAAGCAAACTACTAAACAAGAACAAACTTTGTTACAGAGATGATGAAAAGATCACGTGGAAGGTACACCGACAAGGAGGTCCAAAGGTGTGCACAGATGGGGGGAGCATTTGGGAAGGACATAGACAAGTTCCTTACCGACGCTGGAGTGGTGTCATTTGAGGAGTCCTGGTCTCGTAGTGACGGCCACAAGAAGAGGCAGGTTGCGGACATCAAGGCCTTCGTTAAGGAGTACAAGTCTGATGACCTGTTTTCGAATGTCCCTGGGAGATTCCATGAGGGACTAAAAGACTTCAGGTACAACAACAAGCTGGAAAACCCAATGAAGATGGGTAGGAAGATGCGGAAGCTGGCTGAGGACATTGACCGATGGGATGTCTTCTCTGGTCTTAAACCAGTGGTGTACATTTTCAAGTGTTGCGTTTGAGAGGCTAAGATGGTGCTCTGTGGCTAAAATGTTGAAGAAATAATGGACCTTGATATGAAAAAGATTGAAAAACAGTGTTGATGTGCACCAATTCTTTAGCTGCATTAAAACGTACTGTAATTGCACTAATCAATGAAACAATCCAGCAACGTTCAGTAAAAAATGAACATGTTTATTTTAAATACAAAAATACAATAATAAAAATAAAAATAAAGGAAAGTTTTACATATAAATTACATTTGTCTGAAAAGAGTCAATTGGCATGTGTGCTGTTGCAAAAAGAACAGCAACCCTCCCGTTCACAGGATTGGGTGTAGTCACCCATGCCTTCAATGTGTAGGTATTGAAATACCCCTTTTCTGATGCAGCTTCCAGCTTGTACCTTTGCCATCAGGTCGATGTAATGCCCATCAATGTAGGCCTTGCTGACTGAACCCGTGTACAGAATTGTAATGGCCTTTCCAGTGGCACCATCCCTGGCGCAGCGGCCAACTTCCTGCCAGTACGATAAAATGTCAGCTGCTGGTCCCCAATGCAGGACATATCGCACATCCGGCATGTGGACTCCTAGACCAAAGGCTATTGTGGCAACCACACACCTCACAATGCTGTCCTGGGTGTCAAAAGTTGTCAGAATCCTCTCCTTGCACTCATCAGAAACATGGCTGTGGAACTGGTCCACAAACCTTGTGTGGACGTTATGCTCCTCAGAGCTCCAGGCATCGTTCCCCAGCTTCTGCATTATCTGCCCATAGACAGTTCTTACGGTACTCATGGTCCTTAAACAAATAAACATAATTCAATGTTTATATTTAAAGCTGTCATGTTCTCATATTAATACATTATGTGGCCTCTTAAGTTTATACACTAAAATGTATTATTGAAGCGACCTTTTGTAGGTTTGCACGGTATCATTTTTTATGTCACATACCTGCAGAAGATGATGACCTTTCCAGCATTCCTTCCTTGTCTTAAGTGTGGCACAAGCCAGTCTGCTGCCTCTGTGATGTCTGTGGTCTTAGCTTTTTGCAGATCCAGAAAAATGTTTGGCCTGTATGGATAACACAGACAATATTTAACTAATATTTTCTATTACAAAAAAGGACACTTGTGTGAAGTTAGGGGCGCTCTTATCATTATACTTACTTACGTGCTCAGCTAATCAAAACATCACATTCCGTGCTACAAACACATTCCGTGCTTAAACAGATACAAAGCTAGTCAATCCAACTAGTCAAAAAAATTAAAAATAATTAATTGTTTAGCCCATTTCCATACCTATCTGGAAGGATGGCAACCATCTTCACTTTTTCTGGTTGAAGACGTAGGAGCTTCAGGATTTCAGAGACCATCTTTTCTGTCACTGTGGCTGTCAGTAACAATACTGGTACATTGGCGATTAGACTCCTCACAGTTGGAAGTTTTAGGAAGTCCTCTCTAAAGGTTGTCCCCCTAAAATGTTCATGAAATATCAAACTGAACATTACATATGCAGCTATTGATGAGATTTCAAATCAAATTCAGTTTCACAATTTTTTTTAATGTTATTGACAAATGTTGCATCATTGACAAATATGAACGCTATTCAACACATCTACTGTAGTTTGTTCTCCTGGTTCTCCAGCTTGTAAAAGCATTAATGCCATTTCCATTTGCCTTAGTATAGTGAAATTGAGTAGGACTTTTCAGATCTTACCAACTGGTTAGGCAGTGGACTTCATCAACTGCAAAGAGGCAGATCTTTGTTTTATTTTTGATGATCCAACCCCGCCACATTATTTCCTGAGCTGTCTCAGGGGACATGAACACAAGGTTCATTTTGCAGTCCAGAACACCTTAAATGCAAATCATATAAACACATTCAAATAATTGACATAAATAACAATTGGATAATGATCATAATAATAATACTAGCTTACTTTGCTTGACATCTTTGGAAGTGTCACTGGTGATTGAAGCGCACTTGATGCAAAGGTCTGTCCAGCGGCGCACCTGGTCACTCATGAGGGCCTTCAGTGGGCTGATGACAATGACTATGTGCTGTTGCCCAGGATGCACCTGAAATATGTTAGTAATAACACATCAATAACATTGACAATAACTATGTGCTGTTACCCAGGATGCACCTGAAATATGTTAGTAATAACACATCAATAACATTGACAATAACAAAAACATCAATAACATTTATACTACAGAAAATAATGATGTCTTACCTTATCCATCAGCTCTCCAAAATATCCGAAACAAATGCTTTTCCCAAAACCAGTCGGAAGGACCCCAAAAACATGTCCGCCATTCATAAGAGACATAAGTATCTCCTTTTGTTTGTCCTTCAGTGTGATGGGGAGGGAAGCCATTGCAGCCTCCACAGAAATTGCCATCGTGTGTGTGTGTGTGTGTGTGTGTGTGTTACAAAATCCCTACTCTAACATAGAAAAAAGTACAATATAACTATTATAAAATCCCTACACTAACAGAAAAAACTACAATATAACCAGTAAACTAATAACAAAAACGTTTTAACACTAGATCAAGATCCAATAATAAGTTGACAAAGCAGGAAAAACTAGATTACAAAGAAAACAAAAGTAGAAGGGAAAAAACACTTACAGATAAGTTGCCTAATACAAAAAGGTTAAAACAAAAGTAAAGTGTAAAACTAACGAAAGGGATAAGGATAAAATAGATAAATGAATAAGAAATGAAAAGGCTCAAAGTAAGATGAATAGTTTGTAAAAGTTAAAGACGATATTTCTGCTGCTGTTCTCTCCATCAATTGATGCTGTGACCTGAGGATGACCCTCGACGGTGATTGGTCAGTTACACAACTAATAAAAAGCACGTGATAGTTACCTACATAGGTTGACGGAGTACCAGCCATAATGCTTATACCGTTATACGGTACTTCAATGCGCATTACACCTCCCGGCCGCCAGAGTGGCGCTGTTTCGCACAATACGAGGAAAAAAGCAAGATGGCCGCGGGTGAAATGAAAACACAAAAACAGAGTGGATTACAATATTTTTTTTTATTGAAAACTACGGTCGTTACGGAAGTAATTGTTTTCCGAACACCCGCCGGACATGTGGGGCAATCTTGATTATTTTTTGATTTTGCATTTGTACAAGGTAAGAGTGATTTTGAGGCAGAAACGTAAACACGAGCCCTCTTAAAGGGGACCTAGTCGTTTAGACTCTCGTTGAGAGATTCGTCAGAATCGAAAAAAAACCTCTACGAGAGTCTAAATGTTTGGGCTATACTGGGCCCATAACCTGTTCAGCATAGTGCGTTACGGTGGAGATTTAATAGAACTCTGGCTGGAAACAAGTTCTTGAGCTTAGCCCAGATACCCTGGGTAAATATAGTAATCATCATTATGTTATCCTTTAAGATTATTGATTACACTTACACACCTCCTCCACCAGGGGGCGAAAGGCAGAGACTTTGCATTGAGCAAAACTGCCCGGAGGATCCTTTGCTGCGCACGCTCGATACACGTTGATCCAGAATCGGAATTAAGTGCGTTTTGTAGGTGCTGTTGTTGCAGCCAGACACTATGTGTGACCTCACTCTGGCTGTGACGGACTCACAACGAAGGAGCTCAAATATCTCATAAAACGAATTAAAATGTCTCTTAAAGGAGATAAAATGTCTTCTAAAGGAGGTAAAACGCGTCAAATGGAGTCTGTATGGCTGGAGATAAACGGACACATGACGTCGGTGGGAGAGGACATATTGTGTGTTTTGGACAAACACACAACAAGCAGTGATGTTTGTCGGCTCAGAGTGTATGTGTTGGAGCGCCTCATTGCGGCCACACAGTTCATGGTCAGCCTCTTCCAGAGAGAGATGGAGACACTAGAAACTCTGCTGGAGAAACAAAACAAACTGCTGGACGTTGATATGGACATCTATCTACACACTGCAGGTTGGTAAACACGTGTGTGTGTGTGTGTGTGTGTGTGTGTGTGTGTGTGTGTGTGTGTGTGTGTGTGTGTGTGTGTGTGTGTGTGTGTGTGTGTGTGTGTGTGTGTGTGTGTCACTGTGGTCTCGTAAAATATAGTCCATAGCCAATATATACAATATTCTGTCAATAATTAGACTACTAGGTTATTGTGCTAGTGTGATGGTTGTGAGCTAGGAGACGTCGGTCTAGACTCAGAGCAATCACTCAGCCTGAGTACCTTGCATTGTTCTCAATCTCTTTGAGGCTCGGGTGAAGTGTTGAAGACACTTAGCATTCTTTTGTCTCAAGAAACCTTTTGAGGGACAATTTGTTTACCATGTGTTTTTCAATCCCTGTGAAGTTTCAGACTCCACCTCTGAATTCAATGTGAAAGTATATCATGTCAATTGTCAATGTGAAAATCATTCAGTGTTAGCTGGCTGGCCACCACGGTCAGTCTGCTGGGAGCTCCCGTGGGCCGACCAAGGCCTACGGGGAAGCTATGCTATTTTTGTCATTCTGGACTGTCTTTGGTTTCAATAAATGGTACATCACACTCCGAGGAAATCTCTCTCTGCCTGCGTTTCTCCGATCCGATCCGATGCTTTTTGACGGGGTTTTTCACTACTCTACACAGTTTGTTTTAGATAGAGTTCAGTTTTCTCTACTTTAGTGAGTTTTAGGGTGTGAAAATACACCACATAGATGGATGCCTTGGAAACCCGGTCCTGTTGGTTGGGGATTGATTTTCCTAGCCACAAGATACCACATCACTGTGTGTGAGCGGCAAAACTAGGTACCATTAAGCCTTTGCTGTGGCAGCTCCTACATTATGGAACAGCAGCCCCCATTGCTGTCAGGTCTGCCCGGTGAGAGCTTTAAGTCAAGACTCAAAACATTCCTATACTCACAGGCCTTTCAGTCCCCCTGATGCTCTTGCACTTTAATACATAGGATATGTGTGTAGCTTTTAAACTGCTCTTAACGTTTTTCTTCTCTGACCTGTGAAGCACTTTGGTACGATGAGTCGTTTTTAAATGTGCTATACAAATAAAGTTGATTTGATTTGATCCCCTCCTATGCCCAGCTTTGTCGGTCTGTGTGAACACAAACATTGGCTGATGATTGGCTGATCACCCCATAGCGACGATTTGATTGGCTGACAAAGTACATATTGAAGATAAAAGTGAGGGCAGAAAAGTGAAGACACCAAACATGATTGGCCCGGAATGATTTATTTGATGATTTGATTGTCTGAGCTCAGAATGTGATGTATAATGATAAGAGCGTCCCTCACTTAATAATAATAATAATAATAATACATTTTATTTATAAGGCGCCTTTCAGGGCACTCAAGGTCGCCGTACAACAAGAGAGTTGACACAAAACACAGTTAAAAGAAAAAGCAGACAATAAAGTATAGCTTGTATAGCTTGCAGCAGAAAACACAGATCAATCATAGGCCTGCCTAAACAGGTGGGTTTTGAGGTGGGTTTGAAATGAGGTGATTGAGTCCATGTTTCTTATATCAGGGGGAGGGAGTTCCAGAGGTGAGGGGCAGAGTGGCTGAAAGCTCTTGACCCCATGGTGGACAGACGGGCTGGGAGGACTTTCAGTTTGATGGAGGAGGCAGACCGAAGAGACCGGGTGGGAATGTCGACGTGAACAAGGTCAGACAGATAAGGATGGCCTTGAAAGTATGGAGAAGGATCTTATAGTCAATGCGGAATTTGATGGGAAGCCAGTGGAGTTGGTGTAAAACAGGGGTGATGTGACTGATGACAGGGGTTCTGGTGATGATACGTGCTGCAGCGTTCTGGACCAGTTGGAGTTTATGGAGAAGTTTGTGGGGGAGACCAAAAAGAAGGGAATTACAGTAGTCCAATCGGGAGGTGACGAGAGCATGAACCAGGATTGCGGCACTGTGGGGAGTGAGTGAGGGGCGGAGGCGGTTGATGTTTCTGAGGTGGAAGTAGGCAGACCGGATGGTGTTGTGGGTGTGGAATGAGAGTGTGCTATCGAGGACGACACCCAGACTCTTAACCTGAGGGGAGGGGGAAACCGATGTGTTGTCTATGGTGAGGGTGAAACTGGGTTGCTTGGAGAGTGTGGATTTGGAACCAATGAGGACTACCTCGGTTTTATCACTGTTTAGTTTGAGAAAGTTTGAGGTGAACCAGGATTTGGGGGAGAAAATGGGGGAGGGATGGGATGTGAATGATTTTAACTGATTAAACTGAGTACGGCCGGAGAGATAGGAGTGAAACCAGTCTAGGGGTGTGTCAGATAAACCAATGGCTGCAAGTCGGTCAAGGAGGATGGAGTGGGAAATGGTGTCAAAAGCTGCACTTAAATCAAGGAGGATGAGGATGGATACTTGTCCAGAGTCAGCTGCTATCAGGAGGTCGTTTGTGATTTTAATGAGGGCTGTTTCTGTAATGTGACGGGGGCGAAAACCGGACTGGAACTTTTCATAGAGGTTATTGTTGGTGAGGTGGGCCTGAATCTGTGATGCCACTGCTTTTTACTGCAAGAAATGGTAGGTTGGAGATGTCCAGAATGTGACCTTTAGAGTGTGTAGGGAAATCAACATGTTGTTGAAGACCAAAACTGTCCAGGCATGAGATGAAGTCCTTAGTGAGAGCATGATTAATATTGTCCATATGAATATTAGCATCACCTAACAGAATTATATTAGATGAGAGTGAACAGATGTGAGTGAATTCATCAGTGAAATCCTTGTTTGGTTTGGGTGGGCGGTATATATTGACTAAAACAGTTGGAGTAGGTCCATTTAGTTGTATAGCCACGGACTCGAATGAACGAGACACTGGCACGGTGACAGCTGAGACCTTCCAAGTCTCGCGGTGTAATATCGCGAGACCGCCTCCTCTGCCGGTGAGACGGGGTTGACAGGTGTAAACAAACCCAGGTGGAAAAGACTCATTCAACTGAGAAAAGTCATCGGGATGTTGCCATGTCTCAGTTAGACAAAGAAAGTCATACTTGCGGTCAAGGAGGAGGTCCTGCAGTAGTTGTCCCTTGCCAGTGAGGGAGCGGATGTTAAATAATCCAAATTTGACGTCGGACTGCTGGTTGGAGAAGCCAACGTTAGCCGACCTAGCCAGGCGAGCTAACGTGCTGTGATCCACCTTCCTACGGATGGTTCTCCGAGGGTGACGGCGGGTGGAAGACCAGATGGAGTTGATAGCAGTGGTGTCATCGATGTGGACACTTCGTCCGGCTCCGCGATGGATGTACCTCCGATGAGGAAGGCAGGCGATGTCCGGGAAGTGGTACAGTACAGGGGGGGGGATCAAGCCGGTGGAAACGAAACTGGAGGAGCTCCGCGCTCATATATTGGATCAGAGATGACGCTGGATATATCACTATGGACAGGATAGTCCACAGGAGCACAGAGCTCACAGCGAGTTTGTAGATCCACATGATGCACGGGCAGATGTACGTTCACCGAACAGCAGTAGCAGTGGCCAGGTAACTACGCTAAGCTTGAACAGTCTAGAACGCCATCCTGACAAACAGATCGTTTTGACAGTAAGTCCAGAGTAGAGACCACCAGTATCCCGTTCGCCTCAGATATGTGATCTGCTGCAAGCTATGCAGAAAATCATAAAAACGTTAAAAACAACCGAAGAGCAGCGGCAGCTAGTCGCGCCAGTGTTCACTCAACCGGAAGCTGTTCACTCAACCGATTTTTTAAATATATGTCTTTAGCCCTCATCTCCCTCCATCAGCCACTATATGATTGTGCTGGGGTGTTTCCTTGTGGTTTTGTTCCACTGTTTATGTTGACATTCAATACTTGTACAGGAATGTGTTTTCCTGGGAGGGGAGGGGGAGCACAGCCAGGGGCCTTTTTCACGAAAGCATAATGAACTAATCCAGGATTTAAGGGCTTGTTAAATCCTGGTCCGTACAACCTGGTTTATTCCATTCCACTAAAGCCAAGCGAGGCTGAGAATGGGCGGATCTGTCGAGCCAGGATCGATCTATCTATCTATCTATCTATCTATCTATCTATCTATCTATCTATCTATCTATCTATCTATCTATCTATCTATCTATCTATCTATCTATCTATCTATGTCATCAGAATTGAGAAATTTAAATAAACATAAAATGCAGCCGTTGTTGTGGGGGCAGGTGTACAATTAGTGTACCATTGTTGGAGATTTTGTTGTATACTTTGTAGGTTTCTTGAGGTATGTCATGGATGTATTATTTGGCTGTTGTGTAAATGTGACATGTACCTATGTAGTATTGAAGTGTAATTTAGTTTCTGCCTCTTGGTCAGTTCACACTTGCAAAAGAGACTCAGTCTCAATGTGTTTTTACTGGTTAAATAAAAAAACAAATATGTAAAGTAGCTGTTGTATGCTTAACCCTTTCAGGACGGGAACCCCTTTATTATGTTTAACCCTTTCAGGATGGGACCCCCTTTTTTGGATTCTTGTTATGTACACTATATAGCAGCATAACATGTTGTCATCCAGAGAGAGAGTAGCCATTTATCATCTTAATCTTTATCCAATCAGTATGGAGTAGCCATTTATCATCTATATCTTTATCCAATCAGTATAGAGTAGCCATTTATCAGCTTAATCTTTATCCAATCAGTAGAGAGTAGCCATTTATCAACTTCATTGTTATACTGTATTCAGTTCCAACTTATTTATTTGCTATTTCACTTGGTTAAAATGTATCCTGACTGAGTTCTCTATCCTGATTGGATAAAAGTGGTGACCCGACCTGAAAATGCATTTTCTAGTTTATAGAGAGCTGGTGAGACATGGAGACTCCTGTTACTGAACACACACTCTATAGCAATGAATATAGAGCTATTTAACACTGTTACTGAACACACACTATAGCCGGGCTGACCAAAAGGTAGATCGCGATCTACCAGTAGATCACAAAGGCTGTGCAGGTAGATCACATGACATGGCCCTAAAGGATATTTAACTTAAATTAAAAAAATATGTTTGGCATCTGCCACTTGAATTAAGGTGACTTGATTGACATAAAACATGGCCTGTGTTGCTGTACACAAACACTAATTGGTAGCATTATAAATTAAATACCAAAAAGCCTATACCTATTCCATATCTTCCCCTCTATTTCCCAGTGAATTTGTCTTATACTGTATGTAACACCAGTGCCGCTATTCCAACCCGGCCTCAGGTACATTTTTCTAAATGTATAATATTTCTTTCAGTGGGTAGATCTTGTTGAGCTGGTAATTTTGAAAGTAGCTCTCAAGTCAAAACGTCTGGGCATCCCTGCTCTATAGCAATGATTACTATCACAATATAGAGCTATTTAACACTGTAACTGAACACACTATAGCAATGATTACTGTCAGAATATAGAGCTATTTAACACTGTTAAGCTGCGTTCAGACCCGAATGTATAAATTCGCCTCGGTTCGTCCGTCAGGTCGCGCCCGTTTGCGCAATTCTCATCTTTGCATTGACTTTGTATGTAATCGCACCGCTCTAACTATCCAAGTCAGAACGCACCTTTACTGAACACTATATAGCAATGATTGCTGTCACAATTAGGGATGGAGCTCATTCATTTATTTTGATAACGAGCACCTTATCGTTCAGGTTTATCAAGCCGCGTTCTTATCAAGCCCATTATCGAGGATTTTCTATTATTTTTCTATTATTTTCAGAACCCGTATCTTTTACTAGAGCCTTCAAATACAGAACTTTTCTAACAGACAGGAAGGCAATTAATCTTTTTACCAATAAAATAATATTTAAGAAACTGTAAACTGGTTAATGTGTACCAATAAAATAATATTTAAGAAACTGTTAACTGGTTAATATGTGTACCGTGTTGAAAGTGTAATTTGGTTTACCAGGGCATCGCTGGTTGGCACTGGCAGGTATCAATACATTTATTTGTTTGTGACAGCATGTGCTGATTACATTTATTTATTGATCGCCTCTTTTCTCGATTGTTTAAACATGATGTCATGGACCGCTATGCTCAATAACAGGCTTGACAAGCCCACAACGTATTGATACCGGGTACTCAATAAGCCTAAAGCTTATTGATACCGTGTACTCAATAAGCTTATCATATTTTTTGCTGGGTATCGGGTATCAATCGGGTACCAACCCTAGTCACAATATAGCGCACACAGAGTACCGTCTGTGTGTCTGAGTCTCATCTCTCGTATATTTTCCCTAGACGTCCTGCGCATCACTGTGTGTAAAGAGGAGGTTCCACCTGAAGAGGAGAGGAGCTCCAGTCTGGTCCAGGAGGAACCACAACCTCCACACATTGAAGGAGAACAGGAGGAGCTACTTCAAAGACCAGAAGAGGCTGGTGGGTCAACGTTGACATTACTAGCAGTGAAAAGTGAAGATGATGATGAAAGCAGAGAGACAGAGCCTGTAGCCGGCACCTCAACTGAACACATGAAAACACAAGCTGATGTAGAGGACTGTGAAACATCACAACCAACTAGTGATGAGCAGCTCCTCTCTTCACACTGTTCTGAATCTGACACTGAAGACAGTGATGAGTGGGAGGAGACTAGGGGAGATCAATTAAACACACTGAAGTCACACAAGACACAACATGTGGAAGGACAGAGATCGTCTTTGAGCAACAAGATGTCACTGGACCTGAAACCATCGAAAGGCACTCACTCCATGCAGAGTCACACAGGGAAGATTTTTTTTTTGTTGTGCAGTGTGTTGCAAAATGTTTAATTATAAGGGACATCTGAAGACACACATGATCACTCATACAGAGGAAAGACCATTTACTTGTGAAGTTTGTGGCCTCGGCTTTCAACAAAAGCATACTCTAAAATTACACATGATGACTCATACAGGAGAAAAGTCAGTTACTTGTACAGTTTGTAGCAAAGGCTTTCGTCACAACGGTGATCTAAACAGGCACATGAGGACTCATACAGGGGAAAAACCATTTACTTGTTCAGTTTGTAAAAAAGGCTTTAGTCGCTTGAGTTGTCTAAATGGGCACATGAGGTCCCACACAGCAAGGGGAAAGATCAGTGTAGATCAGTCACATTTAAACACACTGAAGTCACACGAAACACAAAATGTGGGAGGACAATCATCCAAACAACCTGACTCCATGAGGAGTCACACAGGGAAGAAACATTTTAGTTGTACAGAGTGTGGCAAAATGTTTAATCAAAAGGGACATCTAAAAACACACATGATGACTCATACAGGAGAAAAGCGCTATATGTGTACAGTTTGTGGTAAAGGCTTTACTCAGACAGGTACTCTAAAACAACACATGATAACTCATACAGGTGAAAGGCCATTTTATTGTACAATATGTGGTAAAGGCTTTACTCAGACGGGTACTCTAAAAAGACACATGTTGATTCATACAGGCGAAAAGTCATTTTCTTGTACAGTATGTGGTAAAGGCTTTACTCAGAAGTGTGATTTAAAAGTACACATGAGGACTCATACAGGTGAAACGCCCTTTTCTTGTATAGTATGTGGTGATGGCTGTCTTAGCACAGGCCATCTGAAAATACACATGCGGACTCATACAGGTGAAAAGCCCTTTTCTTGTACAGTATGTGGTACAGGCTTTACTCAGACGGGTCATCTGAAAATGCACATGAGGACTCATACAGGCGAAAAGCCCTTTTCTTGTGCAATATGTGGTACAGGCTTTACTCGGACAGATAACCTAAAGGTACACATGAGGACTCATGTGGACCACTGCATCGAGAAGGGGAAGCACTACTGTACTTGAAAAAAAATCATGAAAAAAAAAAAAAAAAAGTGCGGTAAAACAATAATCCACGGACACGTTCATTTTGCATGGACGCATCCGACCTCATCCTACGTTATAAACATTAAAATCCACGTAGGAATCATTGTAGAACCACTAGTTTGATAATGAACACTGGCGCCGCCATCTTGCTCAGCGACACAGCAGGCAGCGACAGATTTAGGGGAACATTTTCGAGGATGACAAGCAGATCCGATTGAATGGGAAACACAAGGCCGACACTGTTGTATGTTGGACCGGTGCCACCACACACGTTAAAATGCTTCTAAGACTGCTTCTACTTACTCTCCTATCTCCAGGTTAGTTTTGTAGCATTGGTTTTTATTTTTTATTTATTGTGTAATAGGGCATTAACGACTTGAGATTTTTCCAAGTCGACTTGTCAGACAGTAAAGTCGAAGTTGAGTCGATTTATCGTTTTGTATGAGGGGGGGGGGGGGGGGGGGGAGGTGCGCGCTCAACAGGGGCGGGTGGAGGTGCGCGCAATACGGAGCCTGTCAAACAAAGCACTGCGCACACAGTGGCCTCTCCAATATGGCACAGTGTATGTATCATCTATATGGCAAAGCGCTGATTATCAAAACATAAAACTATAATAGTAAATACTAAACAGTGTGTGCGTCGCACACTGGTACACAGACCAGAAAAGAGAACACAACAGGAGAGGGGGCATCATTGGCACACAGCGCCAGCAGCAGCAGCGCAGCAGCACAGAGCAGCACAGCGGCCCGAGAAGTACACAATACAAAATATAACATTAACACTAGTGGCAGTCCGACCTTCAGAACACAATATAGAAGACATAGGTCTATATATTATCATCACAGCAGCCAGCCAGCAGCAGTTTGGCACATCATCAGAATACAATCTGCATTACCTTCCACGTGAACCTTCTCCTCCTCCTTCCCCTCCAACTCGATAACGTTCTCATGTTAGTTTGTTACTTATTTTCTGAGCCATGCAAATAAACAACAACCCGCACCGCACTGACCGGAGACGGAGAGGTTCATATGATGTGCCCCGCGCGTAAAGCTAAACCAGAAACAGGAGTCATTGCGTCAGCACGGATGTAGCCTCGGAAAGCCAGACGTTTTATTTCCAGCATGGAGGTGAGGGGGATATCGTTTGGGGATAAAGTTTGCGCGCTTCTATCTGTTACTTCTCTGACGCAGCGCAGTTCAAACTTCAAATTCAGCCAGTCAATAGTGGGACACCGCGCGCTGAGAGCCACATACACAGCTGCAGTTGGTTTTTAATTAAGGGCGCGTTCTGAACTTCTGAATGCAATGCAAACTAATAGACCAATTATTTGTTTACAAACATTGGGACTGGGCGCACGGGTGACTGTTTCATGTAATCAATTCCCAACAGTATTGCGCACAGAGAACAGCTGATATACAAGCTCACATCGCATCGCAGATGCGACTGTTGTGACTTGTGAGCGTAGAGGTCTGCGTGCGCGACACCATCGCGGGACGAAGCATAAATTATACTTGATGGGCTGCAGGTGCGCGTGCAGCCATGCACAAATAGGCTCTGCTGCCGTGTTCATGAGCGCACCTCCCGTTCTTATGACAGCGACTGGAGGTTCTGTTTTGAATTGCTATTATTGTTCAAACACAACAGAAACCAAGGATTGACTTCTGTCCGTGACAATAATCAATGCTACAGTTTGAATTCTGTACGCACGCACACAGAGCAAAAACATATGATTTTTTTTTTTTCAACTTTCGACTCCTCCTAATCTGAATCGACTTGTGTTAATGAAATCGATAAATCGATAAATCGATTTTTTAGTGAATGCCCTATTGTGTAATGAAAACCACGTAAAGATTTATTAACAGTTAAAACTGGCAGCGTTATTTTAGATTTCATATAGCCAAAATAATATGAAATATGTAGAGCATTTTTTATATCCTAGTTTATTTTGCCAGCTTTAGTTATAATAATCATTTCTTCTTGTGTTTTCTACGTGAATATAACGACATAACCATGTAAAATGAAATGGGAGTGAAATGCTGCAATTTATAAAAAATGCAAAATATGACTCCTAATGTCGTTGAAGTGGGACTCGTAAAATGTCCCTGGGACTCATCTAAAAGAACATCCCCGGGACTCATTGCATTGAAAACCTATTTACATCAGTCAATCTAATCCAGGATGACAATGATTCGAAAGCAGAGGAAGTACATAATCTGACAACATCAACATGACTGAATAAAACACAACATTAATAGTATTGTTTTTTATCTTGTGTGTGGATCTTATTTTCTAATCAACATGATGGAATTTCATTTTTATTTTCACTTGCATTATTCCCTCCAGCTCATAGGTTACTTGTAGTACAATATGAGCATCAGTGTGTCTCCACATTGGTCAGGATTTAACAAGTCATATTCATTAATATTCATGCAATAATTATTATGTTCATTGATATGCAGTAAATAATGGTGCAGTAAAGTGTGTTGTTTAGTGTGTGTGTGTGTGTGCGTGTGCGCGCGTGCGTGTGTGTGTGTTAATAATTATTATGTTCTTATATGAGGCGATCTAAGATCCCCCTATGGGGATTACAATGCAAATAAAAAAGTAGACGAACCCGTGGATTTAGCACCCTGTAGCGATGTTGACGTCAGACTTCGGTGCTCTATCATAAAAATAGTCAGCGTATTGTTTATGCCCAGAATGACAAGGATATCTAGAGGTTCTGTAGAAATGTATAGTATAACATCATGTACTTGGCACCCATGTATTAAAAAAAGGTACAACAATTATGTTGGACAATTATAATGTTGCTGATGTCCGAGGTGGGCGGGACTTTCAGTACCTTCATGATGCTCAGTGACATCATAATGTTGCTGATGTCTGAGGTGGGTGGGTCTTTCAGTACCTTCATGATGCTCAGTGACATCATAATGTTGCTGATGTCTGAGGTGGGCGGGTCTTTCAGTACCTTCATGATGCTCAGTGACATAATGTTGCTGATGTCTGAGGTGGGTGGGTCTTTCAGTACCTTCATGATGCTCAGTGACATAATGTTGCTGATGTCTGAGGTGGGTGGGTCTTTCAGTACCTTCATGATGCTCAGTGACATCATAGAAGGTAGGTTTGTTTCCCTGCCCACATCCCTGTTTTTGAGTGGTGTAAACCACTCCTACAACTGGCTTTGTTAGTTTATTGATGTGGTGTAAACCACTCCTACAACTGGCTTTGTTAGTTTACGTGTCTGTCTGTCTGTCCGTACGTCTGTCTGTTCGTACCAAAAAATTTGCATGGTTGCTATGGTCACCCAGTTCACACGGGTGTGATTTCATTACGTCAGACATTACGTCAGACCACAGTTGATCAGTCTATATAAGACCTTACACCACTCAGTTCACACGGGTGTGATTTTTTTTCTACAGGCAGGTGTTCGGGTGAATTTCACCCATGTTTAGTGATCGTGTGATACAGAAAAAAGTCAATTGTGGGTGTAAGGGATTTTTTCTGTAATACTGCCAATATGTAACATTAGTTGTTGTTGTTGTTATTATTATCATTTTGTACAGCAGCAGCTTCCACCACTGCTGATGTCTGTGATCACTGTGCACCTCCACTCTGCTTCCACTAGGGGTCACCGTATCACTTTAGGTAATTTCAATATAGAAGCTTCTGGTGTTGTTGTTTACAGATATGGACTGGTGTGAAAAATGGCAATAACAATTCTTCTACATTCTCTAATTGTGTAGACTTCTTTTGTCTTTTTAACAATATAATTGAACTCTTGAGAGAGTTAAAGATCTACAAGGGTCCATTTGGTTACCAACTCTTTGGTTACCCAGCTAACTTATTTAGCTGGGGACCACCTGGAACCGCCTCAAGGACCACTTTATTCTTTATTCGGATCCCCATTAGCTTCCACAAAGTGGTCGCTAGTCTTCCTGGGGTCCACACAAAAATGTATACAATAAAAACAGATAATTGAAATTTAAAACAGACAAAATGTAGTTATCAGCTAAAACAGTGAAGTCGCTCTGCATTCAACAGAGACAACAACGACGAATAGTAACAAATACTGCCACCATTGGTGGTCCTTTGGTGGACCCCGGACCACCGGTGGCCCCCGTACCACTGGTTGACCCCGGACCACCGGTGGTCCCCAGACCACTGGTTGACCCCGGACCACCGGTGGTCCCCAGACCACTGGTCTACCCCGGACCACCGGTGGTCCCCAGACCACCGGTGGTCCCCAGACCACTGGTTGACCCCGGACCACCTGGAACCCCCTCAAGGACCACTGGTTGGAACCCCCTCAAGGACACCCTGGAACCCCCTCAAGGACCACTGGTTGAGAACCACTGTCCTACAGCTGGCTCACACAAACATGCGTTTTAAGTCATAAACTTTTACAAAGCAACATTTGTCTTAATTATATTTTAATTTTGTCCATTGATGAATTGAGCAGGCATTCTGGTTCCTGGCAGCGCTGCCTCTGGTCGCTTCTTCTAGCACAGTGGTTCCCAAACGTTTTCATGTCAATGACCCCCAAATTGACACTAATTAGCCTGCAGACCCCCATTTGAAAAGATATGCCAGGGACCCCCATAAGAGAAGATATTTGCATTAGTCTACGGACCCCCCCAATTAATGGCATTTCGATCTCTGGGACCCCAATTTATATTGTAAAATCAATGTTAATGTAACTCTGAGAGTGTTACACAACCCATGTCCATTTGGTTCCAAACTATCATTTAGCTGGGGACCCCCTGCGTGCGTGCGTGCGCCCTTTGGGCTTCAGCATGCTACGCAGTCCCACAGTATGTGCGGGTCCTTGATGACATGTATCCCTCAAACAAAGCTGGCCTGACGGGCTTCATCAGTATTGTTTGATTCATTATGCTCAACCCGGGTAAGCCTGCAGCCAGTGTATGTTGTTATAGAGCTATGGTCATAGAATTGACCAGTTGTCTCTTGCTTTTTAGTCTGTGTGTTACCTGGAATTAGTCAACTGGAATGTCTAGTTTTAGTCGACAGAATATCATGAGAGTTTAGTCGACTGAATCTACAGTTGATTTAGTCGACTAAAATGTATTTTGACGGGCCTTGATGCCGTCGTAATGAATGATTTTACACTTGCTGAAAACAGCCGATCTGCTATTTTCAGCATGCAAGCGAGTGTTAAATGACTTGTCTTCTACTTATACTGGATCTCTTGTCCACTAGTCCCTTCCTAACATTTTAGTCTAGTTATCATTTGTTGATTAAATTGTCAATATATTTCGTTTTAGTTTTAGTCATCATAGCTTAGTTTTCATTTAGTTTCCATTTAGTTTTCATCAGTGAAAAAAAGGTAGTCGACGAACATTTTTAGTTTTAGTATTAGTTGACACAATCAACACAGCTCCACGGCACGCCCCTGTGGAAAGAATAAGGTCATACATGTTAATGAGTTAAATTCAAGTAGCCTTTATTGTCTCTGAGGAGAAATTTGTTTCGGGCACCAAGAGACAGCGTTCCACATACATACATACATACATGCATGCATGCATACATACATACATACATACATACATACATACATACATACATACATACATACATACATACGTACATACGTACATATGTACATACCGTACATACATGCATACAGTTCATAGTACAAAACATTATTATCCTACCCACAGTGTGCAAATATATCAAGAGGTTCAAGTATTACAGTATTGCACTCTCCCATCATAAGGTCTTCCCCGTTCCCCCCAATAGTTAGTTATCTGTTATGACGGCAGCAACTCATATTCTTTATGGAGGATGAGGTTTGGGTCTCGGGTGATTTTGAGGCCCTGCTTCCTCACTGTTCTCTCGAATATTTCTTGAAGAGAACATGGGGGCTGCATACCTCTGATTTTCCCAGCCCTCTTGACTAGGTTTTGAAGTTGGGATTTGAGTTGAGTGACGGACAGCTTACCAAACCATGTGGTGATGCCATAACAGATGACGGATTCTATGTTTGCCCTGTAGAACAAACAGTGACATGATGTTTGTTGGATGATGGATTCTATGTTAGCCCTGTAGAAAAGTAACATGATGTTTGTTGCCACACCATGGACCCTGAGCCTTCTCAGAAAGTGCATGCGCTGGATAAATCGGGAACAGACAGAATCAACTTGGCCCAGTTTAACTGAGATCAAAATAAATACCCAAGTACTTATATGAGGTCACCTGTTCCACTCTCGCCTGAGTCTCCTCGTGGATGAGGATCGGGCTCAGATCCCCCACAGACCTTGGATCGAAGACGATCTCCTTTGTTTTTTTAAACATTTAAGATAAGGTTTTGCTCCTCACACCACCTGACAGTGACAGCCCCTGTTATCTCTTGTTTATATAATATGTTGAAGGATTTTTTTCAATAAACTAAGGATTTCTGTATCGTCCGACAACTTTATGATATAATCATCTGGATGCTGATTCGTCAGTTGGTTGGTATATACTATGAACAGAAATTAAGAACTTACACAGCCTTGGGGGGCTCCCGTGCTTATGGCCTGTAGGTCAGAGAGAGTGGAGTTGACCTTGACCTGCTGTTGCCTCTATGAGAAAATCACAGTACCATTTAATTATATAAGGGTTGACATCCATTTGTTTCAGCCTAGGATCTGAGGGAGAATAGTATTGAATGCCGAGCTAAAAATCCATAAAAATTAAAGGAGAATTCCATGCTAGAAGGCTTTCTTACCTTTATTTGTAGTTGTTACATCCCCACCAAAGAGGTCCAGGTGTTATTTTGTGCAAAAGTGCATTATTGTCTATTTCCCCTACCATAAGCCCTCAATGAATTGAATGGGGCATTGTGGCATTATTTCCCCTACCATAAGCCCTCAATTAATTGAATGGGGCATTGTGGCATAATTCGCTTATTTCCATCGCTCAAAAATCATCTTTTTTGTATATCCTCTCTTCATAATGTAAATAGTATAACAAGCGGCACACTTTACTACTTATTTCGATGGAAATAAGCGAATTAGCACAAAAACCCAACCCCTATTGAGGGATTATATTAGGGGAAATAGCCAATAATGAACTTTTGCACAAAATAACACCTGGACCTCTTTGGTGGGGACGTAACAACTACAAATAAAGGTAAGAAAGACTTCTAGCATGGAATTCTCCTTTAATCTAGCATACGCTGAGGGATCCTCAAGGTGTGTTAAGATCAGATGAGTAGTGGAGTTCAAAGCGTCATCAGTTTCTCTACCTCTATTGTAGGCAAATTGGTGAGGATCTAAAAGGTGTTCTACCTTCTCACATAATTTACCTACCATGATACATTCTAATGATTTCATTACTATTGATGTCAATGCTGCTGGTCTGAAATCATTATTTTCCTTTGGACAGGATTTTTTAGCGACAGGAATAATACGTTTTTTTTCTCCAACTAGCAGGAATGCTGCCTGAGTCTACTGACAGCTGAAATAGAGGGCTCCACGTTGGAGTTAGCTCCTCAGCAAACGTTTTAAGGAGAAAGGCCGAGATACCTTACACCACTCAGTTCACACGGGTGTGATTTTTCAATTAATCACAACATTTAAAGACATAGGCCCCTCGGAAATTATTTCTTGCCCGTGAGCCTAAATTTTGAGAATTATGGTTTTTTTTTTGTTGAACGCATGTTCTATGTTCTGTCTGTGTTTCATGGTCGCCTCTATGCTTTTCCAATGGGAGTCACATGGTTTGACCAAACATTTGTGTTTGATGGCTGATTTCTGCGTCTTCCGGGACGCTTGTCGTCATTAGAGAGGACGGGTCATGAGAGGGGGCGGGACTATCTGGTTGTTATGAGAGGGGGCGGGACTGTCTGGTCGTCATGAGAGGGGGCGGGACTGTCTGGTCGTCATGAGAGGGGGTGGGACCAAGGGACTGTCTGGTCATTGTGAGAGGGGGCGGGACTGTCTGGTCGTCATGAGAGGGGGTGGGACTGTCTGGTCGTCATGAGAGGGGGCGGGACTGTCTGGTCCGTCATGAGAGGGGGTGGGACTGTCTGGTCGTCATGAGAGGGGGTGGGACCAAGGGACCAGTGAGGCTCTCCAACACTGAAGCATTTTGGTGCCCAAATCGAAAAAAAAGGCGAAAAAAAAGTACAAGGCTCTTCCGGGTGGGGGGGGGCGGAGCTTCGCGCCAGTTCAGTCTCTATCCTTCTTTATACTCTATGGGTGGGACTGTCTGGTCGTCATGAGAGGGGGCGGGACTGTCTGGTCGTCATGAGAGGGGGTGGGACTGTCTGGTCGTCATGAGAGGGGGCGGGACTGTCTGGTCGTCAATATAAGGGGTGGGACTGTCTGGTCGTCATGAGAGGGGGCGGGACTGTCTGGTCGTCAAGAGAAGGGGTGGGACTGTGGTCGTCATGAGAGGGGGCGGGACTGTCTGGTCGTCAAGATAAGGGGTGGGACTGTCTGGTCGTCATGAGAGGGGGCGGGACTGTCTGGTCGTCAAGAGAAGGGGTGGGACTGTGGTCGTCATGAGAGGGGGCGGGACTGCGGCGCTCTACAGCCTACAGCGCCACCTCTGTATGACAGCAGCACAGTGAGACGTGGAGCTGAAGTCCACCTCTAGGTGAGATCCAATGACTGTGGCATGTTGTCCTTGCTTACTGCACAGTGGCGTGTGTGTGTGTGTGTGTGTGTGTGTGTGTGTGTGTGTGTGTGTGTGTGTGTGTGTGTGTGTGTGTGTGTGTGTGTGTGTGTGTGTGTGTGTGTGCGTGCGTGTGTGTGTGTGTGCGCGCGTGTGTGCACGTTGTCAGATATAAGACCACATTGATGACTTATTCATGTCTCTGTGACACTGCTCTTCTGCCTGTCAGAACACACGCATAAATATTTGACTACTGCAACACTAGACGCATGCACGCACGCACACACGCAGGCTCGCGCACACGCAGGCTCGCGCCCGCGCACGCACGCAAACATACAAAATGTACTTATAGTGACTTTCCAGCACTGTGTTTGAATGAGTTGAAGTTAGTTCTGCCTATTAATGTGGTTAGCGCGAGCTCAAATTAGTGTTTTATTAAGCTCCCAAAATCATACTTTTATCCCATTCTGAGCACTAAAACTTGCGTGCGTGCGCGTGCACCGCGGATCGGGAGGGATGTGGGCTGTTTCTACCATGCGGGTCCAGCTAAGCTGTGGACGCGAAAGTAAGGTAAAAAAAATCATATTTTCTTGTTGTTTATGTAGTCTTGGAGCATAACGTCAAATGTTGCTCTCTGCACTCCTCTGTTGCATCATTTACACTGTTCTCTTCAGAAACACACGCACACACACATACACACACAGCATGCACGGACACACGCACACATGCACGCAAACACACACAGCGATCTGCCTCTCTAAACTCTCAGCAGGTTGGCAGAGCAAAACTGCAAAAGTTTTCGTGTGTCAGATAGAATATTCCATCGGGCGGCCTAGTTTCTGAGTTCATCCTTGGCATCATCTCCATCACGGAGATCAATGGCCCAAAAATAGGGCCTCACCTGTGTGTGTCTCTGGTGGCTGTAAGAGCTGAAATGGGCTCTGGATGGCGCAAAGTTCTAAATGTTCTAAAGGACAAAGTGGAAGCCAATCGGTTCCAACTAAAGGACCAAGAACAATCATGGACTACATGAAGGGTAAGCGTCATGTGGACAGAAGAATGAACACTGGCCAACGACAGTTAGGTAGTACAGCTGGTAGACCTGAGCTCTGAGCTACAGCCAGATGGAAACTGCGGCGAATTCTGGTGGCTTTGGATCCCACGCTCACCTCTGAAGTCAACTAAACTGAAGTCACCTGAACTCAATTAAACTGAACTCACCTGAACTCAACTCAACTAAACTGAAGTCACCTGAACTCAACTCAACTAAACTGAAGTCACCTGAACTCAACTAAACTGAACTCACCTGAACTCAACTCAACTAAACTCAACTCACCTGAACTCAACTCAACTAAACTGAAGTCACCTGAACTCACCTGAACTCAACTCAACTAAACTGAAGTCACCTGAACTCAACTAAGGCTCGACGACCTTACAGGCATATGCAAAGGCTCAACTTACGTAACTTAGATAACATTTAATGTAGCCATAGCCCTATATAGTATCGTCGCTGTCGTTAGGAAACCTCTTAAGTCCATTTTCAAGGTTTTTGATTTTCTTTTTCATAAATCGATGCTACTGAACACCTTCACGTCTGTGTACACACACAATGGAATGTACACACACACACAGACTGCCACAACAGCGCTTCGTTGTCTAACTACTAGCGTGTGTGTGTGTGCGTGCGTGCGTGATAATCAAACTTGGAGCTTGGAGATCCATTGTCAGTGGAGTTAGGAGGTTTTCTATGTCATTGATAAGAACTATCAATGACAGAGAAACCACCTAACTCCACTTGAGCTGTATTCGGGTAAAGTGGTGATAATATAATAATATATAATAATATAATGACACATGCAAGTATCTGATGATATACAATGTCACAATACCAACTTTCTTTGTTTCAAAAAGGGTTTCTTCAATTTCTGAAAAATGTAAAAATTGTTTTTCCATTTCCTGACTTAAGTGGTTTCCTCCCGACCGAGATATATATAGTTTCATTAATCATTATATAGGTTCCACTGTTAGGTTCTTAGCTTACGTATGATTCATGATAACTACTTGTTTATGTATGTGATGTAATTGCCATGCTTTTTGTTCTTGCTTTGGTTTAAGAGCTAAAATGCCTAAATTGTAAATTGTAACATGCATCACCTAAATTCAACACACTTCAAGTCAAGTCAACACAGCTCAAGTCAACTCGCTGGTCGCTTTCACAATGTGTTATAATTACTCCATTGTCAACTGTCTTGCAGATCCACTATCTTGCAGATCCACTGTCTTGCCGATCCACTGTCTTGCCGATAATGGCATGATGTGTGAAGTTCTGTATCTGTATATCTCTGGGAACGCCATCTATACCGTAGCGTCGTAGCCTATACACTGATCTATACCGTAGCATCATAGCCTACATCGCATACTGTAAAGGAACTTTCAGTTGGGCATGGATTAACGCAGACGTTGTCGCCTGGACCAACCACAGCTCTGCTCCAGGTCTGCTCATGAGGGTCTGGACCTAACATAGCTCTGCTCCAGGTCTGCTCATGAGGATCTGGACCAACCACAGCTCTGCTCCAGGTCTGCTCATGAGGGTCTGGACCAACCACAGCTCTGCTCCAGGTCTGCTCATGAGGGGCTTGACAACGCAAGCGCGGCCGCGCTACGAGCTTGTAGATCTGCTTTTAACTCAAATCGTTTTTAACTCAAATCTTTGCTTCTGGGGTGTCCCTGGAACTACACATTTTCAGTTGGGGGTCGGCGGCCAATTACATATAATTTTTGGGGTTCCTTGACATGAAATATTGAGAACCACTACTGATATAGAAACATAGGTATTTCAGAAAACTGTCATGATTTAGAAGACATTTTTTTTAATTTCTATGTCAGGCCTAAATGGGTTAATAAATATCAGTTTGCCCGCCTGGTTCTGCTTCTGGCTCCTCACCGTGACACACAGGTCTGATCAGTCGCGGTGGGCGTGTGCAAGAAACGATCACGTGCGACAATTTCACGGGACCGCGCCCACGTAAATACGCTTGTGTTGTCGCCCCTCGACTTCTCCGCACGTACAGAAGAAAAGACGCAGGTCTCATTGAAAATGAATTACTAGGCGTGTTAATCACTGCCCGTCTGAAATGACCTCAACTCTGAGAATGTACAAATGGAGATACCGGTCCACAGCTTAGTGGATCAACACAGTGGTCCTTATAAGGGTTAATTTGGTACAATCAATCAACTAACTAACTATCATTTAGCTGGGGACCCCCTACTACAGGACCCCTGGGGCCCCCTCCCCAGGACCACGGACCACACGCTTGTGCCCCACTGCTGTCCCATTTCGTCACACCAATTTCACATAATGGAATTCACTTCAGACAAACTGAATTAATTCACATTGAACTGGACTCGGGAACTAAACCTATTAAGAAAATGAAATGTAATCATATTGCGGGTTTTATATTGGAATGAGATTGAACCAAATGGAAAGGAAAATGTTATTTGGTGCCGTGCGTTGATCCCTTTGCCTCTGTCTCTCTTTCTCTCTCGTTTCAGACCAGACAGAGAGAGAGAGAGAGTTAGGAGCTGTTATGTTGAATACAGCTCGCTCCACACAAAACACACTCTCTGCTGATTGCTTTTTCTTTGAATCTCTCTGAATGTCGCCCCCCCCCCCCCGTGATTTCCCTCGAGTTCAGCCCCTCAATACCGCCGGTGTAGATTACATGAGAGAGAGAGAGAGAGAGAGAAAGAGAGAGAGAGAGAGAGAGAGAGAGAGAGGCGGTGGCTCAGGGTTAGAGTGGCCCGATGGTAACCGCAAGGTTCCCGGTTCGATCCCTGTGGGCTCCCCCAGAGTTAGTGTCGAAGTGTCCTTGAGCAAGACTCTGAACGCCTAATTGCTCCTGATGTGCTGGTTGGTGCCTTGCATGGTTTCCGCCGCCATCGGTGTGTGAATGTGTGTGTGAATGGGTGAATGTAATGCACAAGCTATGTAAAGGTGCTATATAAATGCTCCATTTACCATGAGAGAGAGAGACAGAGAGAGAGAGAGAGAGAGAGAGAGAGAGAGAGAGATGTACGTACGTCTCTGTCTAGTTCTGTCTCTCGTCTAAATGATTCATAAAGCTGATGGATGTCTGCAGGATAGCTACATCTTAATAAGAGCTCACACGCACGCACGCACTGACACACACACAGACACGTGCACACGCACAGGCAGATGTTTAGACTCTGACTTACCTTATTTAAGCCTACTCTCTGATGAGAGGTGATGATACACGCATCACCTTGTTGTCTAAACACTACACACAATGATCAGTTGTTGTCTAAACACTACACACAATGTTCAGTTGTCAGTTGTATGTGTGTGCGTGCACGCGCGCAGTCTGGGCTTCATTTTGATTGATCAGAGGGGTACAGCTTATGTCCGCAAAATTCAACAGCAGAGCAGAAAGAAATCACAGCCACATTTTCGCTCTGTGGAAAGTCATTGCTGATAACGAAGCAATGACTGACTGACTGATTGACTTCATGAGATTTTAAAGAATGTGTGTTTAAAGACCTTTAGTCTTAAAGGATGGCACCGACAAAATAGTGGTCTTGTTTGATATTGATGCTTTTACTTAAAGGAAGACTGCATCACTTTTCAACCTATCTTCATATAATTGGTCCTCACTAATGTTCATGATAAAATACCACCATTTATTTCTACACTCTAGTCTCATAGGAGGGCTGTGGGCAGTTCAGAAACCAGTCTGTGTCTCATAGGAGGGCTGTGGGCAGTTTAGAAACCAGTATGTCTCATAGAAGGGATGTGGGCAGTTCAGAAGCCAGTCTGTGTCTCATAGGAGGGCTGTGGGCAGTTCAGAAACCAGTCTGTCTCATAGGAGGGCTGTGGTCAGTTCAGAAAGAAGTCTGTGTCTCATAGGAGGGCTGTGGGCAGTTCAGAAACCAGTCTGTGTCTCATAGGAGGGCTGTGGGCAGTTCAGAAACCAGTCTGTCTCATAGGAGGGCTGTGGTCAGTTCAGAAACCAGTCTGTGTCTCATAGGAGGCCTGTGGGCAGTTCAGAAACAAGTCTGTGTCTCATAGGAGGGCTGTGGACAGTTCAGAAACCAGTCTGTGTCTCATAGGAGGGCTGTGGGCAGTTCAGAAACCAGTCTGTCTCATAGGAGGGCTGTGGTCAGTTCAGAAAGAAGTCTGTGTCTCATAGGAGGGCTGTGGGCAGTTCAGAAACCAGTCTGTGTCTCATAGGAGGGCTGTGGGCAGTTCAGAAACCAGTCTGTCTCATAGGAGGGCTGTGGTCAGTTCAGAAAGAAGTCTGTCTCATAGGAGGCCTGTGGGCAGTTCAGAAACAAGTCTGTGTCTCATAGGAGGGCTGTGGACAGTTCAGAAACCAGTCTGTGTCTCATAGGAGGGCTGTGGGCAGTTCAGAAACCAGTCTGTGTCTCATAGGAGGGTTGTGGGCAGTTCAGAAACCAGTCTGTGTCTCATAGGAGGGCTGTGGGCAGTTCAGAAACCGGCCACCAGTGACATCGATGGCGAATCCAAGGTCCAAAATGTTCTGCCAAAATCAACACTGCCCACTGCTGTAATTGTGCAAATCAGTGGCTGCTATTCTTAGCCAGAGAGAGAGAGAACGCTTGTGATCAGACAGTCAGTCAATCCAGTCTAGTCTTCAAAGGCTAAGTAAGAAACTGCTGCTGTTCTGAATAATTGGCGTGCATGTTGTTGTTGGATGCTTTTCATGGAAATGGGAGCAAATATACTGTGTGTGTTCCACACACAACCTGGAGGTTATGGCCATAAATATAGTGTATGTGCTCCACACACAACCTGGATGTTATGGCCATAAATATAGTGTATGTGTTCCACACACAACCTGGATGTTATGGCCATAAAAATAGTGTACGTGTTCCACACACAACCTGGATGTTATGGCCATAAATATAGTGTATGTGTTCCACACACAACCTGGATGTTATGGCCATAAATATAGTGTATGTGTTCCACACACAACCTGGATGTTATGGCCATAAATATAGTGTATGTGTTCCACACACAACCTGGAGGTTATGGCCATAAATATAGTGTATGTGTTCCCCACACAACCTGGATGTTATGGCCATAAAAATAGTGTACGTGTTCCACACACAACCTGGATGTTATGGCCATAAATATAGTGTATGTGTTCCACACACAACCTGGAGGTTATGGCCATAAATATAGTGTATGTGTTCCCCACACAACCTGGATTTTATGGCCATAAAAATAGTGTATGTGTTCCACACACAACCTGGATGTTATGGCCATAAAAATAGTGTACGTGTTCCACACACAACCTGGATGTTATGGCCATAAAAATAGTGTATGTGTTCCACACACAACCTGGATGTTATGGCCATAAAAATAGTGTATGTGTTCCACACACAACCTGGATGTTATGGCCATAAAAATAGTGTACGTGTTCCACACACAACCTGGATGTTATGGCCATAAAAATAGTGTACGTGTTCCACACACAACATGGATGTTATGGCCATAAAAATAGTGTACGTGTTCCACACACAACCTGGAGGTTATGGCCATAAATATACTGTGTGTGTACAACTGTACTGTACTGGCGCTATAGCCCCTCCTATATACAGGTTTAATGTGTCTTTAATTCAATGTTTGTTTTGTAAACGCCGTTGACAATGAAGGGAATATTTACATCATAATGTGCCGCACTATGTCATATTGTCTCTGTATTGTTAATGGCGTTTAATGTTTGTGTTGGCACCGTTTGTTTTACATCACCATCACATCACCCGTCCTAGTCAACATGAGTTAGACTTTAATATATTAGCTATTAGTGTAGATTTCCGTAAATTCCCATTGACAATGAATGGAGAATTTTACGCCAGAGTGTTATAGAGCAAATAGGCATAGTCTATTTTACGTCATGATGATGTACGATGATAAGAGCGCCCCTCACTTCACACGGGTGTGATCTTTTTTTTTACTTAAGTAAAAGTATCAATACTGAAGATATAGAAGTACTCTGTTGCAAGCAAAAGACCGCAAATCAAAATGTACTTGAGTTAAAAAATAAAATGGACCAAAATAGCAGATCTACAAGCTCACAAAAATGTGTGACATAAATGTTTTGTAAAAATAATACAAATCTACGGTGTGGAGTTTGCATGTTCTCCCCGTGTCCCCTAGGGTAGGTACCCTCACAAAAAAGTAATCCTGGTCTCTAAATGGCGCCTGATGGAGGGGAAAGGAACTGGTTGGAATAACGTGTTCCTTCCACGCGCTACGCCCAACCAGGGAAACTCAAGGAGCAACTTGGACACTCATGCATGAAGGAAACATGAGTTCAAGTCCGTTGTTCTCCCCAGGTTGGCGGAGGGTGTGTAGAGCCCAGGATCACATTAGATAATTGACACGGGTGAAAACGGGTTACAAAATCGTGGGATAAAAAATATTTAAAAAAAAAGGAAAAAAAAGTAGTACTCCATCCAATAGTTGGATCTGAGCTGCAGTGGAGTAAAATTATTGGAATTGAAAAAAAAAAACTCTAATAAAGTAAAATACCTAAAAGAAAGTATGTACTTTCCACCACTGTAAAATAGTTGCTCCTGTCAGGAGCACGCACGCACGCACGCACGCACGCACGCACGCACGCACGCACGCACATAAGTGATGTAATAAACAGTGTCTCGCGCCATCCAAGCGGCTGCCTCTCCTTGTATCCTAATTAACAGTGTCTCACGCCATCCAATCAGCTGCCTCTCCTAATTAACAGTGTCTCACGCCATCCAATCGGCTGCCTCCTCTCCTAAAGACATTTCTTTATCATCCTTGCCAGAACTGATAACGTTATCAATTACCAAAAGACTGATAACGTTATCAATTACCCCGAAAACTCATTGCTTTAGAGTGCTGAGATTGAAAATCTAATAAGAGAGAGAGAGAGAGAGAGAGAGAGAGAGAGAGAGAGAGAGAGAGAGACTTTGATCTAGAGCCAAGGGCATGTTATCTCTGTGCGTGTTCGTGTGTGCATGTGCCTGTGCGTGTGTGCGTGCGTGCGTGCGTGCGTGCGTGCGTCACTGTACATGTACAGGGCCAAATGTGTGTAGAATTTGAGAATGGACCACATTGTGAGGACAGCGTCAAACAGCAGGGGGCGGTGGTGTCTCGATCAGGAGGAAGAGCGGCCGGGTGGGAACCGTGCAGGTTGGCGCTTTGATCCCTGTGGGCTCCCCCAGAGTCAGGCCCCGGTTGAGGCCCTTTCAGGCCCCGGTTGAGGCCCTTTCAGGCGGTTCGATCCCTGTGGGCTCCCCCAGAGTCAGGCCCCGGTTGAGGCCCTTTCAGGCGGTTCGATGCCTGTGGGCTCCCCCAGAGTTAGACACAGTTTAAAGCTGCTATAAGCAATAATATGTCAAAATGTTAATGACCTTCTTTTTGGTATTCAGACAGCCAGCAATGGGTAAAACGTTCAAAAAAAAGAAGAAAAAAGAAAAGAAAAGGAGGGACACATCTATGGGCCGCAATCTGCATTCAAAGATTTTCCTATACGCTTTGTGGCCCCTAGATGTGTCAGAGAGACAAATAAAATGGGAGCGTTTTACTTTGCTGGCTGTGTGAATAAAAAAAAAAGGTAATTCAAAATTTGACATAATTGCTTATAGCTACTTTAAGGCCCTTTCAGACGGTTGGATCCCTGTGGGCTCCCCCAGAGTTAGGCCCCGTTAGTTAGAGTTCTGGGGCCCCGAAGTAGGCCTACTCAAGTAGACCAAAAATACCTCAAGATTTTACTCAGGTACAGTACTTGAGTAAATGTACTTGGTTACTGTCCCTCTCTCTCTCTATCTCTCTCTCTCTCTCATCAATACATGTCAATGTCTATTCACGGCTCCTGCTACATTTGTCCTTTAATAGACCATTACTCTCCTAATGGATTCATATTTCCCATTTCACTTCATTAAATGTACTCCAGGGTCATTAAAATGTTACCGAGCTTAGCTGAATAATTGAGTTAGCGCGGGCTAAACATCGTCGTGTGAATCAATCTTTAGTCCGAGGACTTTTCAAATCAAGGACTTTTCAAACTAAGTAACCATGGAGGAGTGGGGCAGCAGTAGGGATGGAGCTTCCAAACACAACCAGTATCTTTTACTAGCGCCTTCAAATACAGTACTTTTAAGGCAATTGACCTTTTTACCAATAAAATAATATTAAAGAAACTGTTTGTGCCAGCATGGATGATTACATTTATTTCTTGATCGCCTCTTGTCTTGATTGTTTAAACATGACATCATGGGCCGCTATGCTCGATAACATGCTTGATAACATGCTTGATAAGCCCAGAGCTTATTGATACCGGGTATACTCAATAAGCTTGTTATCGGATTCTTCGGGTATCGGTTATCGAGCTCCATCCCTGCCGCAACAGTGGCTCGATAGAGCGTTCGTTTGGAGATCTGAAGCTGCCCGGTTCGATCCCTGACCCGTCTGTGTTGATGTGCACATGCAGATCCGAGACACCAAAGGTCCTACATGCAGAAAACGCCCGTCGCTCCCGGCATGTGTTGCACCGTGCTGAATTGGTTAGGTTAGGATTCTGGGTTAGGGTGTCGGTCTAATGACAGTCAGACCAATAGTATGTCTAATATAAAGCCTGACCCGTCTGTGTTTGTGTCCAAGTGTCCTTGAGCAAGGCACGTTAACCCCTGACTGACTGTACTCTGCATGGGCAGTTTGGTTTCCTCCATTAGTGGCACTATGGATAAAGGAGCTATAGAAGAACACAGCGTTTACCATTCAATGAAATGTTGTGCTGTTCTTATCTCTAGCAAGTCCCCGCACGTCTCTACAAGCATTTGGAAATCCTGTGAGTCTGTCTGGAGAGACAAGGCTTATCATATTGTGTTCATTTGTTCGAGAGCTATAGCGGCACTCTCAAGTACCACACATTTATTCAAGCAATCCGTCAACAGAGATAGTTATCAAAGCACTCTGGCTCTCCTGTCTGTCTGTCTGTCTGTCTGTCTGTTCTAGATTCACAATAAAATAAAATAAAATAAAACAACCAACTTTTTCTCAACAGAAAGCCTGGGCCAGCTGTCCAGCAGAACCTCAGGAATAACATATGGACGTTCTCACAGGAGCGTCCGTTCTCCTTCAAGCGACAGAACAAAGGCAACGCAAACGCAACACGAGGCCTCGTGTTAGACGAGGCAATGTTCAGTCAACGTTGAGGAATGGAGCCTCGACTTGACCTTAGGCATCGGAGACGTGGGGCTTTACTTATCCCTAAACGCCTTTATTTTTATTTTTTTTTACTATTTTGAAAAAACATTTTTGAATAGTTAAAATAGCTGATCTACAAGCTCACAACGTGTCAATGTAGATCGGGTAGATGAACTAACATTAATCACTGGCATTTCCTGAACCACTTGCCATTGCAAGACATGTCCAGGGAGGTGATACATTAAATGGACCCATGGTCATTCACTTCTAGTCATTTTTACTAGTTGACTAGTTGCCTAGTTTACTAGTCGACTAGTCGACTAGTTGTTGAACCACCTTTTATGTTTAAAAAAAAAAGACCAAAAAAAAGTTCTTTTTTTTTTTTTTTTTTTTGAAATAAATATTTGTACATTAAAAAACTGTGTACATTGGTGACTATAACTATAATCTACCTGATATTGAGGCCTACAAAATCGGTAAAAAAAAAAAAAGAATGAACTTTTTTTTTTTTTTTTTTCTTATCAACTAGTCGACTAGTACCAGCAAGGTCGACTAGTGGATTTACTAGTCGACTAGTAAACTAGTCGACTAGTTGCTTAATACCCTAGGTCACGGGTCCACCTTATAGGCTTAGTTACGCATGGTCTCTGTCCCGTCCAGCCTGAGGGTGTCTGAGGGTGAGGGTGTCGAAGCCTACCAGGCATCCCACCCATCATCCCTCTAACCAGGGACGTGCACACATAGACATCAAAGGGGGCTTCAGCCCCTGCCCTTATACCCGTCTGTAAAACAACTGCCCTCTCCAGACCACAAATGCAGCGTTTACCACATGTAGTCAGGGGATATTAATAAAACCTGGGAATACATTTCTTACCAAGAATTTTCTGATATGTCTACTAACATATCCCACATTGGTTTATATTCAACCACCCTAGGGGAATTTTTGACATTCCAAGCATTAGTTTTGCACGAAAAACACTCCTTGGGCTTAAAAAGGCCATAGATGTCATCACAAATGTGATGAGGTCAGCATATTTGGGCACATTTGGGCAAGTGTCTATGGCCGTTTTTAAGGAGTGTTTTTCGTACAAAACAAATGCTTGGAATGGATTCAGAATGATGAAAACTCCCCATTTTTTTGCCATATATTGGCTGTTGATGGTGCCCCAACTTTCAGCAGCTGTCAAAAATTCCCCTAGGGTGGTTAAATATAAACCAATGTGGGATATGTTAGTAGACACCTTTACAAACACATTGGTGAAGAACATTCTTGGTAAGAAATGTATTCCCAGATTTGACTGGTAATACTGATAATATTCCCTGACTAATGGTGGAAGAAATGCACATGCCCTCCTCTCCTTTCCATGCCATGCCGGAAGGCAGCATTCAGGAAAATACCTTTTTTTCCGAAGTCTCCTGAACTTGAAACGTAGCATTTTGCGTTGAACAAAATTGTTTTTGAAATCCATGTCGTTACACCTGCATCTCCAGTAGATACAGAGTGCTGGGTTGTGCCCCGGAAATAGCTGTTCTACAAGCTCTCAACGTGTCGCAGCGTGACACGTTGTGAGCTTGTAGATCTGCTATTTCGCTATTTTTGTGCAAAAGTGCCCTCTTACGAGATTTCAGCCCCTGCCTCTCTAACACTCTCTGCACGTCCCTGACTCTAACTTACTGCGGGTTACAGAAGCATCTAGTTCGGTTGCCATGGAAGCACTTGGCCCGTCCAGCTCCTTGCTGCAGAATGTCCGGTGGAGGTGGAGGTGGTCGCAACTGCCCAGTCACCATCAGCGAGGACGATCACGAAGGAAAGGTATAACACTACATTCAATTATCAATTTACCAACAATTGACATAGTTGGTAGTTGGAGTGGCTAGCACCACTCAAAAATGTGTGACTCTGATATTTAGATGTTTACACTATGCCATCGTACTCAATATATGGGTTATATAAATCAAATCAAATCCATTCAATGAAAGTTTAATTTGATTCGGTTTGATTCAACTCAATGTCAGCTGGCTTGTTTCAACTTTCTGTTCCTCCCTATTCTTTCTCTCGTGTTCCAATCAGTCATAGAATACATCCCAGGCAGCAGTCCTGGAAACTAAGCTGTCTCTCTGCATTCTATGATCCTATAGTTTACTGAGGCGCTTCACTGTCTCTCTGCATTCTATGATCGAATAGTTTACTGAGACACTACACTGTCTCTCTGCATTATAGTTTACTGAGGCGCTACACTGTCTCTCTGCATTCTATGATCCTATAGTTTACTGAGACACTACACTGTCTCTCTGCATTCTATGATCCTATAGTTTACTGAGACGCTACACTGTCTCTCTGCATTCTATGATCCTATAGTTTACTGAGACGCTACACTGTCTCTCTGCATTCTATGATCCTATAGTTTACTGAGACACTACACTGTCTCCCTGCATTCTATGATCCTATAGTTTACTGAGACGCTACACTGTCTCTCTGCATTCTATGATCCTATAGTTTACTGTCTCTCTGCATTCTATGATCCTATAGTTTACTGAGACACTACACTGTCTCTCTGCATTCTATGATCCTATAGTTTACTGAGACGCTACACTGTCTCTCTGCATATATGATCCTATAGTTTACTGAGACACTACACTGTCTCTCTGCATTCTATGATCCTATAGTTTACTGAGACACTACACTGTCTCTCTGCATTCTATGATCCTATAGTTTACTGAGACGCTACACTGTCTCTCTGCGCTTGATGTATGTTTTTACCTCGTTCGCTGCAAGTCGCTCCGGATTAAGAGTGTCTGCTAAATGCCTAAATGGTGAATTGAAAGTAAAAACAACAGAAGGAAGCCATCATGGAGGGACACTGGACGCTCTCTATGATTTATGATTGACCTTCATGGTGTCTGCGAGACTGTGAGTGGAGTGCACTGCGAGTGCACACACACACACGCACACACATACACGCACGCACGCACGCAAGCACGCGCACACATACACGCACACACACATTAAAATACAATCTGCATGCATTAAGCATGGTGGTCTAGCATGGAATATTCATTCCAGTCAGATTAGTCTCTCATCATCCGTGGAGGTGAAATGTTGCTTCAAGTGTGATTGGAAACCACAGATGTTAGAGGTGAATACTCTGCCAGTGATATCTGTTATTAAATAGAGGTCAATGTGATATCTGTTAATGAATAAGAGCTCAATGCACGCACATGACTTTGATATGTTTATCACAGTGGAGATCCAATGGCAGAGTCCTCATCTCTTGTGTTACAATCATGAACGAAGATGCGTGTGTGTGTGTGTGTGTGTGTGTGTGTGTGTGTGTGTGTGTGTGTGTGTGTGTGTGTGTGTGTGTGTGTGTGTGTGTGTGTGTGTGTGTGTGTGTGTGTGTGTGTGTGTGTGTGTGATCTACATCTTCCAAACTTTTTTAGCACAAGACCCAAAAGAGAAGCTAGACGTTTCCGGGACACAAGCTTGAAAATAGCAGATCTACAAGCTCACAATGCATCGCTTTGCACTGCGTTGTGAGCTTGTAGATCAGCTATAACATTTTGTTTTGAATGATTTCTAATGTTTCTGAATCCATTCCAAGCCTTAGTTTTGCATGAAAAACACTCCTTGGACTAATAGTATAAAAGTATAAATTCGGCACTTGCCCAAATGTCCCCAAAATGTGCTGACCTCATCACATTTGTGATGACGGCTATGGACGTTTTTAGCCCAATGAGTGTTTTGTCATGCAAAACTAATACTTGGAATGGATTCAGAATCATGAAAAGACATGTCACTTAAAGCATGATGAAATTTAGAAAATATTGCCTTATAATCAATGGTGGCATCTTAGATTAAGGCAAATGTAGGGTATTTGCAGTGAGCAGATTAGGGTAGCTTTTTTATACTGGCTAGTAGACCTAATGTCCTGTCAGAATCAGATACAAAATAAAGCAATTTAGTCCAACCTCTGCCATTTAATTATTGGACTCTAGGACTAGAGGGGCGGTGGTGGCTCAGGGGTAGAGTGGCTGGATGGCCCGGTTCTATTCCTGTGGGCTCCCCCAGAGTTAGTGTCGAAGTGTCCTTGAGCAAGACTCTGAACCCCTAATTGCTCCTGATGTGCAGGTTGGTGCTTTGCATGGTTTCCTCCGGCATCGGTGTGTGAATGTGTGTGTGGATGGGTGGATGTAATGCACAATCTACTGTATGTAAAGGTGTGTGTGTGAATGTGTGTGAATGGGTGAAAATGGTCATGTGTGTGAATGGGTGAATGTAATGCACAATCTATGTAAAGGTGTATGAATGTGTGTGTGAATGGGAATGGAATGCACAATATATGTAAAAGTGTGTTACTGTGTTACTGACAGATATGTCAGATAGTTACTCCGTGTATAACTCTTGACGGGAGTGAAAGCCTGATGGATTGAAACGTACGAAAGCTACAATTAGCATCTACTGTAGGAACACAGTTTGAAAACAATTTATTTTCAGAACGTTGCTCTAAAATTGCTAGTTTACTGAAGAGTCTACCAAAACAGCACCGCAGGCACTGAAACTGCTGCCTGTCAAAGTGTGATGCACCTGCAACCAATTTCACAACGGATTACCCGAGCGACTGAGTTCCCAGATGGCCAGACGACTCCACACAGCAACGATCTCACTGCTAATTGATTCCATTTATTTTTATATTTATTCATTGATTTTTGCACAACAAGGATTTGGAAAGAGATGAACAGGGGGAAAAAAGGAAGAAATGCTATAGTGCTTATAAGAGAACATCACCATATCCCTTATGTTAGATTTAACATAATAAACAAAGTTGTAGGCTACTTTAGTACATTTTGAAATGCTTTTCAACTTTTTAACTTAAATTAACTTTTTTTGAGTAGGCCTATTTCCAATATCCAGTACTGCACTATAGTTGGGTCACAGACTAAGGTTCTGTGACCATCCTCTGGCAAGGATGGTTTGATGATTGATTTGACCTCTATGGACCCTTTATAAAAGATTTAGCCCCCAGGTCCCTCGCAAAAATCCCAGGATTTTTTGCTAGAGGGCCAAATTCAAAATGGCGTCCGGCGCCATAGCCAAAAATGAACTTTTGATCTAGATGACCTAGAATCATGTATGAAGACACTTTTCCATACAAGTCAAGCATGAGGATTCCAAATCTGACACAATTTTTATCATAAGACCTCGTTTTGGCCCCGGAATTCAAGATGGCCACCATCCAGTGGAGTGAAAACATTACTTTTGAATAGGAAAGCAATCTATTTGGGGGTTGTAATTTTTACAGACACAAAACACATGTGTCAGATAGCATTCTGTCACTGGTTTCTGAATCATCAGATTCAGATGACTCCACCCTCCTCCTCTGTGCATCCTCCTCCTCCTCTTCCTCATCCTCATCCTCCACCACCTCACTCTCAACTTCCTCGTCCTCTTCAACTGGTGCAGGTAGGTGTGTTGGGAGAGCAGGCCGCAGGTGGCAGACAGGACAGCCACCACCCACCAACTCCCAATCTGTCCGAGTAGTGAGGGGTGGTGCTTCAGTGTGGGGTGGAGCACTAGATACACCAAGTAGTTGGTGTGGAGGCAGTGTTGGCGTAGTAGGCTATCTCCATCTGGAGGGAGACAGATTCATTATTTTTTCTTCATTCTCTTCTACTTGGCAGCACAGGCTTCTTGTCTCCATAGATTACCTGTCCCGTATATGCAAAGAACTATTGTTCTACCTCCTTCTCAAGGTCAAGGCTATCTCCACACCGTGAGAGCTGCTGCTGTGCCACAGAGCTCTTTACCACCTTGTCATACACTGATGATTTTCTTTTGCCATAGAAGCCTGAGTTGGCATCACAGCCTGCATAAACAGTGAAGAGGATGGTGTCAGCTTCAGACTGCTCAATGCTGTAGTCTTCCATCGGTTGTTGTGTTGACAAGTTGATGCAATGTGGGCCAACAGCAAAGCGTTGACAATCGCTGCATTCACATTCATTTTTTCAACCACTCATTGTTACTGACACTACACAGTAGTGTTTTGAATGCCTTGGCAGAGGGGAAGGTGTCCGTCAATTTCATGTACGTGTTGGTAACATGTGCCTTACACCTACATGCAGGTCTCGCTCATCATCTTTAGTTGAGTATGCTGCATCGTATGGGTCATTCACACAGATGATATGGTGAGCATCACAATGGCGGGCAAGGATGATGGATTACACCTTGTGGACATAGTCCAACCACTTGTATGGGTTGCCTTCTTGATCTCGATCTTCCGCTGATGGAGTTGCCATCCTCCAGATCATGCCCATTCGGGCCACTTTCCGCGTGCTTCCTCTTGGCTTCTTTTCGGGTGAAAAGAGTGTTGTGTTCCGCTCTTATGCGGGCCAAATTGTTAACATTTCTGGAGTGCACCAGCAGCTGCTTTTCATTTTAGAGGATGGAGAGCCAGCCTGACTTACAATTTACAATTTACAATTTAGGCATTTAGCAGACGCTCTTAATCCAGAGCGATTTACATTAAGCAAGAACAAAAACATGGGAATACATCACATATGTAAAATGCATTTGTCAAGAAACATGCGTAAGCTAAGAATGTAACTAGAACATATCTATATAATGACACTATACATATAAACTATACATATATGCTATACTATGCTGTACATATATACTATGAAGTGCTATGACTACATACAATGCAATTATTGTGCTGTCTACATGGCATGCTATAAGTCTGTTTCAAATGCTATCTAAGTCTAAAAAGTGCTGTCTAAGGGGATAGGGTAAGTGGGACTTAATTTTGCTGCCCTTGTTCATTGTACATTCAATCTACATGTCCTAGGCCATATTGGAATAATGGTTACCTGTGATGTACTGAGTGAAATTAGTACGAAGGAAGGCAACCGGTTCAGCAGGAAGAGCTGTCAGCATCATCCCAGAAGTCAGGCAGCCCCCTCCAATACGTATTGTTGTTGTATGCTACCATCCACGGCTGCATAGAACGCAGAGAGCTGACATACTCTTCCCAGTTGTAGATATGGACTGCATGCACATTCTGCATTAGCTGTCATGAACAGGAAGTCCCTCCAGTAGTCTGCCATCTCACTGACCTCTAATTGGGAGAAAAGGTTGCTGATGAGATTCTTGAGATCTGCATCATCCACCAGTGCTGCATGAGCAGCAGCAAGGGTTTCCTGGGAGAGACTTGTATTCCTCAGAATATCAAGATTATCTCATCTCCTCTGTTAGGTTGGATATCAGCCTCTCCTTGGCCAGCTGACTCATAAGTGCCCCATACATCAGCCTCAAGAAACGCAGCCCCTCTTATAATACTTGCCTTTAAGCGCACAATCAAAAGATCCCTCAGCAATGACTCCTCCCGTGACAAGTATATCTCCTAGCTCACTCCCCTTGTCAGAAGCAGTGAGTGCATTCTACGGCAATGAGACGCGGCGCTGCCGGGGGAGGGCTGACAGCTGCCGGGGGTAGGTGGATGGATTATGACAGGTCCGTTCTGCTGCACTGTCGGTGCATTCGGCAGCTGTGCTCCAGACGCCACAACTGCCGGTAAACTGCTGGTAACAGCTGCGGCGCTGCTGGGGAAACTGGGAAACTGGGATTATGACACTCAACTGCCGCTCGCTTCCGTGGCTGTGCGTTGGTCCATCATGCGTTGCGTCGTGTTTGCGGTTAGGGTAAGGGTTTGGGGTAGAGTGTCGGACTGATGCCGCTGAGAAACACTACTGTACCCTCTGCCGCGGGTGTTCCGCGGCTGATGCCGCTGCCAGAAAATGCACTCGCTCTCTCTCCCCCTTGTAGCGCTTGTTGATGGCATTTATCATCACACACTGTGTATGGAAAGGACCAAGAAAGGACACGATGTCATGGTACTGGTTCTCTGCCTTGATCATTTATGAGGACACAGGATGATCTCCCAGTAAAAACGCAAAGAGCATGCGTTTTGTGATCTGCAACAGGGCCAGTTGAAGAGGACGAGGAAGTTGAGAGTGAGGAGGAGGAGGATGAGGAGGAGGATGCACAGAGGAGGGTGGAGTCATCTGAATCTGATGATTCAGAAACCGGTGACACAGAATGCTCTGACAAATGTGTTTTGTGTCTGTACAAATTACAGCCCCCAAAAAGTAATGTTTTCACTGTACTGGATGGCGGCCATCTTGAATTTTGAGGTATTATGATTAAAATGGTGTCAGATTTGGATTCCTCATGCTTGACTTGGAAAAGTGTCTTTATACATGATTCTAGGTCATCTAGATCAAAAGTTCATTTTTGGCTGTGGCGCCGGACACCATTTTGAATTTGGCCCCTCTAGCAAAAAATGCTGGGATTTTTGCGAGGGACCTGGGGGCTAAATCTTTTCCATAGAGGTCAAATCAATCATCAAACCATCCTTGCCAGAGGATGGTCACAGAACCTTAGTCTGTGACCCAACTACTACATCAATAATTATTTGAACAAATGTAGTTACTTTGTAGATTTGATTATTATTACAAAACATACATTAACAGCCCTAGTATATACTGTACATCTCGGACATTTGAAAATAGCTGATCTACAAGCTCACAATATTGGCTATTTTTTATGTGAAAACTTGACATGGGACATTTACTGAACGAGTACTTTTACTGTTGGTATTTCAAGTACATTTTGATGCCGATACTTGTGTACTTTTACTCAAGTGCGTTTTGAATTCTGTACTTTTACTTGTACAGAGTATTTCTACATCGCAGTAATGATATTTTTACTTATTGACTTAATTGGCTTATAGGCAAAATTGGCTTTGACAGACAGACAGACGGACAGACGGACGAGGTGGGATTACACAAGTGTAACATAACCAACTACGCCCGCACGCACGCACGCACGCACGCACGCACGCACGCACGCACGCATGTAGTGTAAGTCTAGAGCCCCTGCTTTCCCACTCTCACGTCAAGCCATTAATCCACTGGTAATGTTCCATATTGGCGTCATGTGGGACAGAGAGCAGAAACACAGCGGTGTCGGTTTCTAGTTTATTTCCTTGATGCGTCATCTCTCCCTCACACACGCACGCACGCACACACGCACGTGCGCACACACACGTGCACGCACACACACACACGGGGGAATGAAAGCGTCAGATTTGGTTTCGTCTAATTGGAGCTGTACTATAAAATAAATTTACGAGCACGTAATAATAGCAATTCCACGAAGGAAGAAGCATGTGGATTCTCTCCTGGTTTAAACAGGCAGATGAATGAAGCCTTGTTTAAACACACAGGCAGATGAATGAAGCCTTGTTTAAACACACAGGCAGATGAATGAAGCCTTGTTTAAACACACAGGCAGATGAATGAAGCCTTGTTTAAACACACAGGCAGATGAATGAAGCCTTGTTTAAACACACAGGCAGATGAATGAAGCAATCCCCGAGAACAAAAAAACAAAAAACAACTCACAAGAGGCCGGGTTTCCCGTACAGATTTCTTACGCATCTTCTTAAGAGCAAAGTTCTACACACGCGCAGTAGCCCTCTAGGCCGCAAGCAGAAGCCTGTCCATGGGCAGCGAAGAAGCCTGCCCATGGACAGGCTGCCCATGGGCAGCCTGTCCATGGGCAGCTCCTTTTTTGGGAAACGGCGTCAAACACGACAACATAGACATAGAATACCTAGATAGAGCACAGCCTTACGTGTCATAAGGCCTCCTGCATGAATTAATTTAGAAGCAACCCCGTTTTTCCTAAAGCCTTTTTAAATATAAAAATGTCGTAATTAAATTAATATTTTTAGCATCATCTAGAGAATTTCAGCCATCTTGCCATATGTTTTATATTTCTTTTAGAATTATTGGATTACCCGTGACAGCACATTTAGGCAAATGCAGCTATTATAACTCTTTATATTATAACTTTTAGTATGGTAAACAATACACATTGCAGGCAATGCATTTTGATTTAATTCAACACACATGTGTAACCACTACATGTTCTGATTGAGCAAGGGGAAGCAGCGGACAAATCAATGATTTCATTATAAACTGTATAGGCCTACGTACCGGTAGATTGCAATTGAATAAAACCATAATTTATAGGCCTACACTACACATAGCCTACTGTAGTACTGTGTGTAGTCAAGTGGCTAAACCCCACATGTTACAGGCGATAGAAAATGTAATGTCAAGCAGAGCCATGCAGTGCGCTTGAGCATTATATGCCGATGTTAGCATCTCACTCCATATAATTTAATTAAAGCATATAAAAAACATGAATTATACACCCAATGAAAATTTACACTTCACGGATTATAGGCCATTTGGAATCGGTTGAAGATTGCCCGAGTATAGCACAATTTAAATATCAACTTTGTGGTTGCGCTGAGGCAGTGAGGACCTGGCTGGCTGTGCGCTGGCACACACCGTGCACCGAAAATGGATGATCTGCAGCAGCTCACAAAGCGCTGTCATGCAACACTTGGAGCTTGTATACACGGATGACAATAAACATTTCACAGAATACCGTATAGGCCTATACCACTTTGAATTAAAACAATTTGTTGTGCATAGGCTGCATAGGCACTTGTGAAACTATAGCCTAGATTTATTTTATGGATGTGGAGCCGGAGGACTTGTGTTGCGCTGTTGTTAGGTGAGTGGCGTGCGGAGATCTGCAAAGTCAACACGGTGAACACGCATATAATAATATAAATGAGGGCTGAGGTTGATTAAGTTTGCAAATAACGGCCCATGGGCGCTTATATGGACGATATATATATATATATATTAAGGCTGTCAAGGTTAACGCAAAGTCCGCGTTAACGGCGCTAATTTAATTAACGCGCGATTAACGCGCGGTGAAGTTTGACAGAACGGTTGAGAGACGCCTCTGAAATTCACATGCATGCATGCAGCCAGAGATTCCAATAGCCCCGTCTCTCTCTCATTCCCCCCTCTCCGTCAGACAGCCTGTGCAGCCGGCCTCCGTTGGGCTCGTTATTAATTAATTTGCTCCACGATGTGTTCGACTAGAAGCTCTTTGAAGTGGGCATTGGGCAAAAGCAAAACTCTGGCAGTTTTGGTTGACAAACATAGCAGTTAGTTGTGAAAGCTTGGTGCTACACAGACCATGCTAATGATTGCTAAAGCTAATGTTGACAGCCTGACTGTGCGTGCGTGCTGTGTGCTTGCAGGGGAGAGAGAGGGGCAGGGGGGGGCTCTCGTCTGGGAGTGTGTGTGTGTGTGTGTGTGTGTGTGTGTGTGTGTGTGTGTGTGTGTGTGTGTGTGTGTGTGTGTGTGTGTGTGTGTGTGTGTGTGTGTGGAGTTGATGATTTTGTTTCCCTCTTCCATGGCATTTGCAATAAAGCAAGCATTCTCCCATGTTGATAAGAGTATTTAAAACTTAAAAAGCAGTGGTTCTGAACCAGTGGTCCCTGAGGGGGTTCCAGGTGGCCCCCCAGCTAAATGATGGAGAGTTGGTAACCAAATGAACCCTTATAGATCTTTAACTCTTGAGAGTGTAAAATGAAACCAAGTGGGTAAATTTGGTTTAATTTTACACTCTCAAGAGTTGAATAATTGTTAAACATCTGCATTACTTAAGTTAATTTACAATAAGTCTACACAATTAGAGAACTTAGAAAACATGTTATTTTGATCAACATTGGCCTGTTATCTCTCCTAATGGTACCAGCATACAGTTCTTTAGTCATCAAATGGTGGTCCGTGGCTCAAATGCAGAATAAATAATGTACCTTGATAAGAAAAATCTTGAAAACCACTGATTTAAGGTATATTTAGAACGGATACAAAATATGCGATTAATTTGCGATTAATCAGCGATTAACTATGGGCAACCATGCGATTAATCGCGATTAAATATTTTAATCGACTGACAGGCCTAATATATATATATATATACTTTTTCTCTCTCTCACCCTCTATAGCGCACAGTCTCTCTCTGTCTGTCTGTGTCTCTCTCTCTGTCTCTCTCTCGCGCTTTAATATTTCTATATAGTCCACATTTATGTCTGCCTGGCTCAGCTGGTTCGGGTCTCTCGGAATGTCGGAAATAATCGGATTTCGGTCGGACTCGGCGCAGGAATTTGAAAGAAATCTCGGAACGGGTCGGAATCGGACGAAATTGTCACGGATCCATTCGGGTTCGGTTTAACTATTTGAAAATATTTTCGGAACGGGTCGGAATCGGTAACATGTCACAGATTAATTTAAAGAGTAAAGAGAGCCTACTGTCAGCTGTCCAGCAGTCCAAATATTATTAAATTAAATTTCAGAATGGTAGACCTGAGGCCTACCATATACCAGGCCTCAAGCCTGAGGCCTATACCAGGCCTGAGGCCTACCATTGCGTGGCACATCTATGCACGGAACGTCTATGTTCACAGGCGTCATGCTTCACTGCGCACGCGTAGAAAACTATTCTTAAGAAGATGCGTAAGAATAATTCTTTGAGAAACCCGGCCAAGAGCTATGAGGCTGTAATTTGAACAAAACTGCTTTGTAAGAACTATGTTGGCTTTCATTCAGTGATGAGATTCACTGAAGTTTCACATTCTCTTAAATACTTTGACTTGTAGACACAAGAGAGAGAGACACATACTTATGTGTATTGAAGTTGTATTGCTGACGGTCAAACGGTCAGCAATGGGAGAGAGAGGGGGCCTTGGTGGCAAGGGGGGCTAGGACCCCTAGAGGCTGGAGGCTCGATCAGGTCCCTGAGGGGTGGTCCCTGAGAGCTGGGTGGTCCCTGAGGGGTGGTCCCTGAGAGCTGGGTGGTCCCTGAGAGCGTTACTGTGTGTTTTCATCAACATCATTATTTCCCCTCAGGATATGTATTGTACAGGCAGTAAACGATAACACTGTCTTATCGCTGACCTTTCAGTCTCCAGATAATTCACTCCTTAATTCAATTCCTTAATGTCAATGCTTGATTAGAACCTGGCCAGAGGCCTGTTGTTCGTTCCGCACGCACGCACGTACGCACGCACGTACGCACGCACGCACGCATGCACACAGTGAAAACCCAGAGTGTCGATTTAACCCTCACCAGAGTATAGAAACGGATCCAAACGCCTCCCAGGCAGGCGGGCAGTGTACGTGGGTCTATATTTAGACCCTAGTAGTGAAACCCTGAGGGTTTTAACTGTGTCTATTTTTAGAGCCTTAGTTTCAGAACCCTGAGGGTTATAACTGTGTGACATTTCATTACTCTGTGATGGACATCTCGTCCTCTGTCTAACGTGCTGTATCGGGACAGATGGTGACCGCGTGATATGCCGGGGGACGTTTTGTCCATTTCCTTAATTTGTCGAGTCATTATCAACAGCTGCTTCACATTAAGCTTTTAAAGGGCATTGTACCTTTCTTGTCCAGCGCTGTGCGGTGATCTGACATCTTTATTGCCACGGTGACCCCAATATCTGGACCTGAGATTAATCTCTGTCAAGAGCAGAAAGGTCTGGTAAACACACAAGGTCACAGAGTCTCCGCTTATGAAAGGTGGTTTGTTTGGGCGATGACGTTGCTATAGTATAGTATAGTATAGTATAGTATAGTATAGTATAGTATAGTATAGTATAGTTGCGAACGCAGTGATTGCGAACGCAGTGAGCATTTACTATGAGACCCAGCAGATCATGTCTGTCTGTCTGTCTGTGTGTGTGTGTCACGCTGTAACACCACCCGCCCGCCACCAGAGGGCGCAGCTGTATCACACACAAAAACACACATGCACGCACACGCGCACACACACACACACATACACACACACACACACACACACACACACACACACACACACACACACACACACACACAAACAACTTAACTAAAAAAAAAACGTAACTTAAAAAAAACGTCACTTAAAAAAAAAAAAAAACTTTAAAAAAAAAACTTAACTTAAAAAAAAACTTTAAAAAAAGAACTAAAAAACAACCTTAAAAAAGGACGTAATTTATTCAAATTGTTGTTATTGCAATTTACGAGCTGCGTTCGCTTCCTGCGTTCGCGCATCTTACTTGTATAGTATAGTATAGTAGCCTATAGTATAGTATAGTATAGTATAGTATAGTATAGTATAGTATAGTATAGTATAGTATAGTATAGTATAGTATAGTTTATATGTATAGTTTCATTGGTTACGTTCTTAGCTTAAGCATGTTCATGATAACTACGTTTTAAATATGTGATGTATTGCCATGCTTTTTGTTCTTGCTTAATGTAAATCGCTCTGGATTAAGAGCATCTGCTAAATGCCTAAATTGTAAATTGTTGCTACAGTACAGTCTTGATCTTGTCACTGCAGAAGGATAGTGATATTCGCTGTTTGTGGAAAATAGCACAAATCTATTCCTCCTCCCTGTGAAAAGGATATAGAGGTGCCTCCGATAAGGTTTTTTAGGGAAGGATCCCGTGACCGGCCGATACCGATCACCTACAGCTCTGCATCAGTGTAACAAACATCTCTGCATCAGTAACACCACCTACAGCTCTGTATCAGTAACACCACCTACAGCTCTGCATCATCAGAGTAACAAACATCACCTATACAGCTCTGCATCATCAGAGTAACACACATCACCTATACAGCCCTGCATCATCAGAGTAACAAACATCACCTATAGAGCGTCGCAGTCCCGCCTCCTACCCTGGACCAGGAAATGATTCTCCGTTCATTTTCCTCATAGACATTTCAGAAAGTATTTATTTAAAGACGTTTACGCCGCGGACAAAGCCAACTCGAGTCGTGACAAATCATGACAACAAACACAATTTTTTGGGCCGAACAAATAATTAGAAAGAAGAAAAAAACGGCAGGTTACAACACTTTTTTTGTTGTTTTTCTTCTTTGTAATTATTTGGTTGGTCCAAAATATTGTTTGTGTTGTCATGAGTTGTCACGACTCGAGTTGGCTTTGTCCGCGGCGTAACCGTCTTTAAATAAATACTTTAAGAAATGTCTATGGGAAAAATGCATTGGGTTTCATTTCCTGGTCCAGGGTACGAGGCGGGACTGTGACGCTCTATACAGCTCTGCATCATCAGAGTAACACACATCACCTATACAGCTCTGCATCAGCAGAGTAACAAACATCACCTATACAGCTCTGCATCATCAGAGTAACAAACATCACCTACAGCTCTGCATCATCAGAGTAACAAACATCACCTATACAGCTCTGCATCATCAGAGTAACAAACATCACCTATACATCTCTGCATCATCAGAGTAACAAACATCACCTACAGCTCTGCATCAGTGTAACAAAAACAAACATCAGCGATGTGAGCCCACGTGAGCCATGATGAGTTTTTCCGATTCATCGTTTTGCCCGTTAACACAGAGACGAGAAGGATACGGCGTTTTCAAAGGTTTCCACTCTGGAAGGGGTTTTCACTTCACAAAACTGCGTTTTCAACACCCGAAGACGTCGTTCTCGTGTAATCGGACCCGCGCAAACGATACTTTATTTCTTCTGTTTTCTATGGATGGCGTTCTCGTGTAAAGGGGGCCTTGTTTATTATACCATAGTGTCACTGTCACCGTTGCAGTGTGCACTGACTCCAACCTCCTGTTTTTGTCTTGGTTGAGCTGGTATTGTGATTGTTATGATGTCTCCTTCTCTCTGTCTCTCTCTGTCAATGTTCACTTCACTTCAGTTTGGTTCAGCGGGGCGTGACGTTTAACCCATTCTGTACGGGAACCCCTTTTGGTGTTTTAAGCATTATGTTGGTGCTGTGTCATTAGTCAGAAGGTTCATTGTTCCAAAAATTACTATCCCTATCTCTAACCCTAACCTAAACATAACCGCAAGCACGGGAGCAGTGCATGTTCGCCAACCTTAATGGGCAGTCCCCATTATGTTATGCTTTAGCTATTGAAAAATAACAGATCTACAAGCTCATGAGCTATGAGCTTGTAGGTCTGCTATTTTTGAAAAATCGACAAAATGTAGCGCAAATCTTTGAAAATATCTGTTTTCAGAGCGAACATTTTAACTCAAAAAATTCCCTGGAACAACATATTTTCAGATGGGGGTCGGCGGCCAAATACATATATTTTTGGAGGTCCTTAAGGTTTGAGCACCACTGACATAGAAACATGAGTTTTTCAGAAAACATTTAGAAGGCATTTGTAGAATCGTCCTCAGGTCTAAATGGGTTAAAGCAAAAGTGGAACCAAACAACAACAAAACCAAATGTATGTACACGCTTTTACACACTTAAAAGGGAATAAAGAAGTGTAAACAGAGCCGTGTTGCATTGCAACTTAGGAATGTTAGGATAGATAAAACTTGCAGTTCTACAGCGAGGTTAGTTTAGGATAAACTGCTCTCTCTCTCTCTCTCTCTCTCTCTCTCTCTCTCTCCTCTGCTGGCCACTCAAACCATACCGTGTGTGTGTGTGTGTGTGTGTGTGTGTGTGTGTGTGTGTGTGTGTGTGTGTGTGTGTGTGTGTGTGTGTGTGTGTGTGTGTGTGTGTGTGTGTGTGTGTGTGTGTGTGTGTGTGTGTGTGTGTGTGTGTGCACATCAAAGGACACCAGCTGAGACTGAAGAGGAATGAGTGCACCATGTTTAGAAATTCTCACCCCTGGACTTGCGTCACATCACCCTAGGGGGGCGCCATGGCACCCACTCTGTGAAACCCTGGGCTAGACCAGATGGGGTCCTGCTCTTGACCATTTAGACCTGAGGCCGATTCTAAAAAAAGATGTCTTCTAAATCCTGACAGTTTTCTGAAAAACCCTATGTGGTGGTTCTCAAACTATTTCATGTCAAGGACGCCCAGAATTATCTGTATTTGGCCGCCGACCCCCATCTGAAAATATGTAGTTCCAGGGAACCCCCAGAAGCAGAATATTTGAGTTAAAAACGTTCGCTCTGAAATAATATATATTCAAAGATTTGCGCCACATTTTCATGATTTTTCAAAAATAGCAGATCTACAAGCTCATAGCGCCGCACTCGGTGCCACGCTATGAGCTTATAGATCTTCTATTTTTCAATATAAAGTATAACACTGATGGTTAAAACACCAAAAGGGGTTCCCGTCCTGAATGGCCGGGCTAGACCAGATGGGTGGGCCTTTCAATCTCGGTCCTGATCTCGGACAGGTTGGCTGAGAGTGAGAATTTCTGAGAAAATTATACTAAACTAACATCTGACGCTGGACATTCCGATCATGTCAGCCAAAGAGTTATGGACAGAGAGTGGAGAGATTGACGTATAAGGTCATACAATGGAAATGGCTCCTGTTTCGCACGTGACGCCCCAAATACGACATCACCAGTGGATTAATGGCTTTACGTGCAAAGTGAGAAAGGGTTCCCTAGACTTACTCTGTGTGTGGTAAATGGTAAATGGTGCATTTATATAGTGCCTTTATCCAAGGCGATTTACATAGATTGTGCATTACATTCACCCATTCATACACCGATGGCAGCGGAAACCATGCAAGGCACCAACTAGCACATCGGGAGCAATTAGGGGTTCAGTGTCTTGCTCAAGGACACTTCGACAGTAACTCTGGGGGAGCCCGGGTTCGAACTGGCAAACTTGCGGTTACCATCCAGGCACTCTACCCCTGAGCCACCGCCGCCGTGTGTGTGTGTGTGTGTGTGTGTGTGTGTGTGTGTGTGTGTGTGTGTGTGTGTGTGTGTGTGTGTGTGTGTGTGTGTGTGTGTGTGTGTGTGTGTGTGTGTGTGTGTGTGTGTGTGTGTGTGTGTGTGTGTGTGTGTGTGTGTGTGTGTGTGTGTGTGGCTTGGATTGGTATTGGATTGCTCCAAGAGAACAAGTTTCACTGCGCTAACGTGTGTGACAAATTGTACGACTTTTACTTTTAGTGAAAATCCACTCCTGTGTCCCGTATCTCTAGTGTAGTGTCAGTCTCTAGTGTAGAATGTAGTGTGTAGTGTGTAGTTAGGGTGACCAGATTCAAACTGTTCATTTGAGGGACAGAAGTATTGCTTCTGTGGGACAAGTGGGATGGGGTGACCCTGTCCACCCATCCCACTTGTCCCACACAAGCGATACTGGAATACCGGGTTAGCAACTTACTACTTCAGTTGCTATTAAATGCCTTGATGTCATATTCGACCATAGGCCTATTGGCTATCATTTATAAACTCCTCTGGTGTCTCACATTTTGTTTTAAAATCATGCTTTATTTTTATGCTATTTTAACAGGCTTAAAAACACATCTTGCAGGAAGAGACAATGAGAGAGCTTTACAACAGAAGGCCAACTATTAGGGGGCTAACTATTAGGGCATTTGAACACTGATGCAATTGCCTGCCAGTCACAATGTGGGACAGCTAGGGTCTCAATTTGTGGGACGCCTGAAAAGTCTTGGAAATGAGGGACTGTCCCACGCAAAGAGGCACATCTGGTCACCCTCACTACACTACACACTACACCGTGTAGTGTGTAGTGTAGTGTCAGTCTCTAGTGTAGTGTAGTGTCAGTTTCTAGTGTAGAGTGTGTGTAGTGTGTAATGTAGTGTAGTGTCAGTCTCTAGTGTAGTGTGTAGTATAGTATCAGTCTCTAGTGTAGTGTAGTGCCAGTCTCTGGTGTAGTGTGTAGTGTGTAGTGTAGTGTAGAGTACTGCTGCTTTCTGAAACAGCTTGAAGAAAAGTCTCTCCCTCTGATTTGACAGCCTGTCAGCGTCATGATGTAACAACTTGAAATGGAGCTCAGTGTGGAGAACTTTTAAACGGAACGAAAAACTAAACTTGACATGTGATGTTATTGAAGGAAAACTAAAAATACATGTGTTTGCCTTTACAATATCCCTCTTAAATGGGAATTTCTTCCTAACCGTTTTCTTTACAAAATCATGTTGATAATATGTATATTGACCAAAAAATATATATTAAAAAATAAATAAACATATAGGGTGTTGGTCCTTGAACTGTCTCCATCCCACCTTATGACGCCTCCCCCTTATGAAAAGCGTAGGAGGGGTCTAGCGTCAGCCAACGTAGAACAGGAAGAGTGCAGCAACAACACTGCATGGACTAACTAACCTGTCATATCATCTACCACAGAGGTAAACTAAAACTAAAACAATTGAATAAGAGTTCTAGTGGTTGATCCACCCGGACGGTAAATCCGCTAATTTGGTATGGAAGCAGTCTCTTAAACATGCATCCACAATGCTACAGCCTCTTAGACACGCATCCACAATGCAGTCTCTTAAACACCCATCCACAATGCAGTCTATAGACACCCATCCACAATGCAGTCTCTTAAACACCCATCCACAATGCAGTCTCTTAAACACCCATCCACAATGCAGTCTCTTAGACACCCATCCACAATGCAGTCTCTTAAACACCCATCCACAATGCAGTCTCTTAAACACCCATCCACAATGCAGTCTCTTAGACACCCATCCACAATGCAGTCTCTTAGACACGCATCCACAATGCTACAGTCTTTTAACCCATTTTGGGTGGCTATTTTTGAAAAAAAAACACGCTTCCACAATGCAGCCTCTTAAACCCGCATCCACAATGCTACAGTCTCTTAAACACACATCCACAATGCTACAGTCTCTTAGACACACATCCACAATGCTACAGTCTCTTAAACACACATCCACAATGCTACAGTCTCTTAAACACACATCCACAATGCTACAGTCTCTTAAACACACATCCACAATGCTACAGTCTCTTAAACACACATCCACAATGCTACAGTCTCTTAGACACACATCCACAATGCTACAGTCTCTTAAACACGCATCCACAATGCTACAGTCTCTTAAACACGCATCCACAATGCTACAGTCTCTTAAACACGCATCCACAATGCTACAGTCTCTTAAACACGCATCCACAATGCTACAGTCTCTTAAACACGCATCCACAATGCTAGTGCAAGATGTCTACAGAAATGTTAATAGAAATGTGCTCTAAAAAACCTGCATCGTGGAGATCTGTTGAAATCGCCTCTCTGCTGAAACACTTTATATATTTTCTTTTGTAATATAATGTCGTGCAACTGCACTGTATGTCCAGTAGGGGTGTAACGATATAAGAACTGCATCGAAACATCTATTTTAATCTCAAGAATGGAAGCATGTAAACATCAACACTGTCTTTGTATCGTATCGTGTTGTTTTGTGATTGCAAATGCAATGAGCAATTACTATGTAAGTCAGGCAGAACATGTCTGTCCGTCCGTGT